>NC_142039.1:46315583-46467213 GCF_982192425.1 Myodes glareolus | reverse complement strand
ATAACTTTTTAAAAGACCATTTAAACAGTTTTGACCAACACATATTCTCCTTATCTGTTCTAAGTAAAGGAATATCAGGAAAGGCAGCCCCCAAATAGCAAGGAATCTGATTATATTTTATCCATTTTTGCCCTCTGCTATTTTGATAACTAGAGCTTCTGGTTTCTGAAAACAGCACACTAACTGCCAGGGGAGCTTTCCCACCTGCGGGCCTTTCAGGGCATGCAGTGTCAATCCAGAATTGAGTTTTTCCTTTCTGTAAGTCACAGGTAAGTTAGGCAGGCTATAATTAGAATATTCCTACTGAATGCATGTCAATTAACATGTGCAGTGTATCTTTATCCTGAAGAAAATATTCTGCACATAAAACATGCATCTCTCTTTTTCTTTCTCTTTGCCCTTCTTTTTCTTTTTAGGTTTTATCGGAATTTATGTGTTCAAGGGAAATCTAGGTTTATTAGTTAAACACAGATGTTTATAATCTGCTAATGTAAAAAAAGTCATGATAAAATATGAAACGACTTTGAAGGAAAAAGTTAGAAAACTCGGTGCAGATCTGTAGCAGCTTTGAACATCTGCAGAGCTGAGTAAATTCTAAACCAGTTAATCTCAGTGGATTACTCTGTCCCCACTAAGACATCTGTAATGTGTTGTTGCTGTCGCACTCTCTAGGTTTTGTGAGGCATACCTTATCTATTCTTTAACAGATAGCTGTGTTGAGAGTTTTTCCATAGACATAGACATAAGCTAACGGGACTGCTTCAGGAAAAAAAAAACACTGTACATCATCTGCATTTGTTGGAGTGGGCTTTTTCTTTGTCTTTTGGTGATGGCTATTATTTTGATATTTATTTCATAAAATTGCAAACAAATTCGTGTATCTCAGAAAATAGCTGCGTGAGTGCACTTGACAACTTCAGCTCCAAACAGAAGGAAGATGAGCACCAGTGCTTGTTTATACGTCAGGATCTTGCTTATGCAGTGATCTGGCTAAGTCAAAATATAGCTCAGAATTGGCCAAAGACCCAGTGTGGCCCAGACTGCTCAGAGGACAGTTTAAATCCACCCCCTCTCCCCCACCCACCCACACCACAACCATCTCATTTTACCTTTGGTCCCTCATCCACTAACAGTCCGTTCTTTTGTTTAAATCCACCCTAACCAATATACATGTCTGCTTGCCCAGTCCACAAAGTCAACTCCAACAGCAATTTAGAAAAGGCTAGTTACTGCTTCAGTAATCCAGAGTCTAGGGAGAAAAGCAAGAGTGAACCATAAAGACTGGCGTCTGTTACCAGGACCTCTGAAGTACAGCTGCCCAGGACCATTTAAGTTAGACCCCAAGACTCAGATACCTGATGCATTTTAACAGCCCCAGCGTTGATCATTAGGATTCATTTATATCATGAGATACGCACTTTGTTTGAAAACAATGGAGAAGCATATGTTCTATTTTTGGAAACATGGGTGCTGTGGGGGTGGGGAAATGTACTTACCTTAAAGCCTTTTAGGAGTAATTCATTCTTAGAAAAGGTTTGAGTAGGTGAGATGTTACCTTAAAGAATGTTGGGGTGTGTGTGAGCAGTTAGATGAGGAATGGCAGATGTGAATGTAAGAGCTGAAGTGTGTTGACCAGTATGGCCCACACTAGTTATTTATAAGTCAGGTACTGTGAGACATATGAACAGTTTTTAAATTATTGTGTTTTCATCTTAAAGACTGTTTGAGGGCTGGCAAATACCTCACTCAGTTGATAAAATGGTTACCGCCCAAGTGTAAGGACCTGACTTCAATTCCCAAAACCCAAATAAAAGAAAAATGGGTATGGTAGCACACACTTTTAATACCCGTGCTGGGGATCACTATCAATTAGCCTATTTGGTGACCTCTAGGCCAGTGAGAGACTAATTCTCAAAAGTAAATAAAGGTGGACAGCCCTTGTTGAGCTCTAGTTGACCTCTGACTTCCACAAGTACATATACCCATGTGCACATGTACCTAGGTGTACCCACATTAGCATGTGTATGTGCACACATGTACACATATGGGAAGATTATTTCAGGAGCGTATTAGCTAGCTCACTGGTACAGTTGTCTCCAAGTATGCACAAGGTTTTTAGCTTGTTCCTGGTACACTGCCCGCCCACCTGTCCCCCCCCCAAAAAAAAACCCGGAAAGATTACTCCAAGCCTAACATGAGATAATTAAAATGATGTATTGGTACATTTTATTTGTGTGTCTATGTATGCATATTTTCATGTGTATGGCTACATGTGTGCACAAACATGTGGAGAGCCAAAGTTGATGAGGCAGGGTCTCTCATTGAACCTGAAGCTGGCCTATTCCAGCTGGCCTGGCCAGCCAGTTTACCAGCAATCCACAAAGTCTGTATTTCAGGCAGTCAGCACATCTCCCTAGCTTTATATGGGTCCTGGAGAATCTATTGTATCCCACACCCTTGCATGTCAAGTACTTTATCCACTGAGCCCAGCCCAAGAAGTTTTAGTTTATTATGTTACTATATGTGTATATGTTTTTACCTACATGTATGTCTGTGTAACATGTGCACACAGTGACTGTGGAGGCCAGAAGAGAACATGTGATTTCCCTGGAATCAGAGTTACAGGTGGCTGTGAGCCCCAATATGGGTTCTGAGAATTGGATCCAGTCAAGCCACCAGAGCTCTTAACCACTGAGCATCTTCTTATCACACCCCAAGTATTATTTTTTAAATTATAATATCAAACATACAAAAATTTATTTCAGTAACCCACACTTCCCAAGACTACCTTAAGAACATGTTTATACAAACAAGTCTGGGAATCTTATCTACTAGTGCTTGGTGAAGTTTTATACAATAAAGTTATTATATAAAATAATACAATAAAAAATTAAAATATGAGATGAAATTTTAGCAGCTCTGCTTTGAGCAGAAGTATCCAGGGGAAGGCCTCACCAACAGTCTTGGGCTGTGTATAACTGTCCTTTCTTCTCTAAGAGGTTGGGAATCTTGGTGACGTCAGTTTCATAAATACTTGCATCATACCTTGTACGCAAATGTATGGTCTTGGCTCAGACACCCTGTGGTGATGTCCATTAATCAGATGCCGTAGAGATGCAGAGCAGCAGAAATCTTGTGCCCAGCTCCCACTGCCTGAGGATTGATGGCTGCCTCCGCATTGAAGGAAGCATTCACTGCTTTGTCAAGTCCTCACCCCCCTCCCCCATGCTCCAACATAACACAGCATCAGAGTGCTGTGAGCTGTGCTTCCAGAGAGAGATGGGATTTGGATCCCTGCCTGCTGGCCCTACAGAACCTCAAGCTATCTGCTGTCTGGAAATAGCGAATTCAGTTTTTAATTGATCCGGCACTCTATGGTCGCCAGATTTCTCATGGCATGTGCAGATAAAGAAACAAGATATTGATCTGGTGTGTCGATGCTGTGCTTAAAACAGTTCTGTAGCAGATTGCCCAAAGCCATTTGTGCATGTGACTCTATTTTCCATCCTTGGCAAAGACAAAAGTGCTTTTAAAGTAATTTTACGGATGTTGCTAAATATCAGGAGATTTTGAATAAATGTCTCACTTACAGCATTTCCTTACTGTTACATGACACACATCCTTATACAAAAGTCACACTCAGGTTGTGGTCTAAGAATATAAGGATGTAAAACCTCAAGAAAAGATTAAATCTACCCCCTCAATTCCCCTCTAAAGACAAGCAAACAACCTGGCCACGGAATAAAGCCCACACAAACAACCCTTTGAATATAAAATCAACTTCCATTTATTAAAATGCCTTCCTTCTGGAGATGGCCTTGTGATTGTCACCACGTCTGCATCCACAGCTCAGCAGTTTCCTGCTTTCACGGTGTCTAATCCGTGCTAACCTAACCCAACAGCTCTGGCTTTCTTTTAACAACATCACATTTAAGTAGCAGGTCATGTTTCCTTGAGCCTAACTTTGGTATTATTTGTGTATATTTTCCTTTCAATGGAATATTAAAATTGAACAATATGTTTTACATGTTTGTCCAGTTCATTTGGCCACTGCAGCTGCAGGGATGTGTGGGAACAAGTAGTGCACAGGACAGCAGTCGTGATGCTGCTAAAATGCTGCACCCTGGGACCCACAGGTCTACCAGTTAGCCTGAGAATTTACAATGAGAATGAGAGCCAAAGAGATCTTTATTATGGCCGTGGGTTGTATTAAAACAACCATTAAAGGCCCACTGTGTAGCTGGCTTCTCTTTCAGAGCTTTGCCCACACATGACTTATTCAACAGTCACAGTAGTAGCTCTTGAAAGAGAGTGCTCTTGAGCTAGTGGGATGGCTCAGCTGAGAAAGGTGCATGCTACACAAGCCCTGCAGCCTGAGTTCAATTCCCAGAACCCATTTACACGTGGAGGGAGAGAAGCGACTCCAGATCGTTGTCCTTTGACCTCCATATACATTCTGAAGCATCACACATAACAAGAAGGTTAGACTTCTTGTACCTTGTTCCACCCCTGAGGAACCTGAAACAGAGAGGTTAAGTAGCTACTATAGGCCACATAGCTAGACTTTCTGGAAGCCTTACTCCAGAGTATATGCCCATTACTTGTGTGGCACAAATAAGTGGAGACTGGCTGTAACCAGTCCTCTAAGAGGTGGTTGATAAACACAACTTACACTCAGGGCTGAGGGAGACCTTCTTCCTTCTCTCTCTTCAACCCCAAATCTCAGTCTACACAGAGGTATAAACAGGAATAAGAGACAGGACAGGTCCCCTAGCCTGATTAATTCAGAATCAGCTTGGGCAGAGGCGCTGGGTCTTGGAGCTGACGTGCCCAGAAGGTGGGTGCACAGAAGCTAGTCAGCGGCTCTTGGCCGCTCTTGGCTTGCAGCTCCCATAGGGCGCTGTCTGACTTCCTCCCTCTCCGACTCCTTCTGGGGTTGTCTCCTGCTGCTCACACAAGAGCTCAAACCTGTAGATGTATCTGAGTGCAAAGGAAAGTATGAGAACTCTAAAAACCGAGGTCCTTTTGCACAAGTGTATTCCATTTTAAATCATTGGCAAGTATAATAATCTAGCTGTTTTGTGGGAAACGAAATTCTCTAAATTAATTTTGGCTTCTTAAAGCTGCTTATTTGTCTTTAGTATTTTGTTTGTTGTTATAATTCGATGTAAACGTGAAGCTTTAAGCGGTGTAGTGGTGGTTGGGGTCTCTGCCTCCCACGCTCTCTCCCCATTACTAACTAGTTTCCTTCTCTTTTCTCTTGTCCTCGTTTTCTTGACCTGCAGTCTGGTTCTCTTTTCCTGGTCATAGCTCAGATTCCTGTTTTATTAATATTTTCCCACAGAGTTGCTTAGATGACCTGGCTTTGTGTTCTTGTTGGGGTGTCATTTCTGAGCTCTGCAGCACAGGGCGTCATAGTCTGGATTCTTCTTCCACGGGAGCGAGTACCATGTGCACTCAGCACTGTGTGCGTCCATCTTCCGTGGTGAGAACGGACGAACGGGGCCCCTGGACTCACATCGCTGCTACACAGGAAAGAATGGGTATTCTCACCCTGTTGAATACTTACTCATCCTTCAAGGCCCACATTGGTTTTACCTCTTTCATATCTTGCTTAACACACAAGGAAGGTTTTCTCCTGCAACTGTAGCTTGTGTGTGCCTCTGCCATCTGGCACTCCGTGCTCTTCTTTCTTGACAAACCAGGTGTGATGCTTGCAGTCCAATAGGACATAGGGTGAGGTGGCAGCAAGGATCACTTTGTATTTATTTTTTTCTTTGTCGCATGTTCACTGTTGATATCACACTTCACCTTATTGTACTATGAGAGTCCTGAGAATTGGAGCCCTAACTTACATTTCCTCGCCTTCCACTCGGAGAAGACCTGAACTGAGGGTACAACTTGGTAGTTTATTTCGTACTGCAAAGTGCATTATTCATACCTTAGAATGCAGGGCGTTTCCTCCTCATCCCACAACATATGCCAGTCTGAAATTCAGTTCGCTTGTTCTGGTTTGGGGCTCTGTGTGGGGGGACACAGTGGGGACGTGGTAACAGCTCAGGAGGGTGAGTCATCGTGCATACTCTCCTGCTGTGGGAGAGTGTACAAAGATGGTTTTTCATTTTCAGTTATAAAACAGACAATACATGCACCAACACCATATTCAAAGAAAGTCTTCCTACTGGCCCTGTTCTGCAGACTCCTAGGCCCCTCTCCAAAGGCAACAGTTGTTTCTGGTTTTGTGTGAATGCTTCTAGAATTATTTTGCAATATAGATACATGCTTTTTAAAATTTAAACATTAAAGCACTACGAATGCCTATATTGCTTTTTTTCACTTTACAGTGTATCATGGAGATTGTTTTGATCATTACGTAAAGAACGGTCACATTCTTTTTGCAAAAAATAGCAATATATTCCAGACCAGATGCTGACCATATTTATTTAAGAGTACTCTTATCGACATATCTTGGAGTGGTTTCTGGTCCTTTGATCTTAGAGTGTTGTACCATAGAATCTTGTAAATATGCCATCCCATGCCTGTACCACCATTACCTACCTGTAAGAAAGTGCTAGAAGAATGTCTGGCAGTTAGATGTGTGCATTTTAAGTCACTGTTGATATCATCAGGTGCCCACTCTACTCGATACTCTCTGTCGTATTTCTAGCAGAGCTGGAGCTTATTTTCTCACTCTTGACACACTGTGTCACCTTACTTTTTAAATCTTTTCTTTTACTCTTGTGAGTGTATTTTCTTAGTTATTATAAATAACCCTAAAAATAAGATTGGGTGTTTGGTTGTAGATAGCTACCTCCATGTTACAAGCCTCTGACTCTTGCACATACTAGCTACGTGTGGTACTGACAAGATGCAAGCTCTTCACCTACATTTCTTCCTCTATAAAATGACAGCACTGCTCTGTTTCACACTGCCATGCTATCTCTTCCATGTCTCACCATGAATTAATACAGTGCCATGAAAGATAAAAGATGTTGCTTGTTCGAGTGGTGCACATCAAGATGAGAGATTCTAACCCATGCAGGGAAAGTGTGTCTTCGAGTGTTCTGCTTTGAGTGCTTGGTCCCTAGGTAGTGGAACTCTTTAGGAAGGATTAGGTATAGGCTTGTTGAAGAAGGTATGTCACTGGTGGGGGGACTTTGAGTTTTCAAAAGCCCATGCCATTTCCAGTTAGCTCTCTCTGTGCTTCATGCCTATGGATCAGGATATAAGCTCTCGGCTACTTCTCCTGCACTATATCTGCCTGCCTGCTGCCATACCCTCTGCCATGATAGTCATGGCATCTAACCATCTGGGACCGTGAGCCCCGATCAATATTTTTTTTATAGGTTGCCTTGGTCTCGGTGGTGTCTCATCCCAACAATAGTAAAGTAACTAAGAATGAATCCATGAAGTTTACTATTTATAGGATTGTCAATATGATAAAGTACAGCAGTACACAGTATATAACAGTTGCCTAGTAAATAGCTGTTACTACAATGAACAAGGGTGCTAACCCACCACTGATACTTACTGTACAGTATGCTGTCAATAAATATGGTTGCTAGTGTAATATAGTTATCAGAACATGATTGTGCTCCTGCTGAATCGCATTCTCCCATATCTAGCACAGTGGCAAATGGGAAGTGCTGAGTGAATATGATTTGGCTGGAGAAATATTCATCTGTTTTCTCCTACAAAGCTTAAGCAGAGCATTGTAGGACTCTTTTAGTCCTTCCTGGGTAGCAGATCCAGCAGCCATAGGCCTTGGGGTTCTGTGGTCTTATTCCCATTCTACCCCAAGTCCCCTACATGCATTGACCTTTTCACAAAATGCTTGATTTCATTTTAACAGTAAACAAGTCCTCTGGAACTTAGGTTAAACACTTAGGAATCTTTACTCATGAAACCAAAAACCTTACACTGAAAGGGTTTATTGAAATATCGTCCCTGAGAAATTTTTCCAAAGGTCCCTATGCATTATTCTACATCGTCTGCATGGGATACTAATAAGAATTACACAGGTTTTGTATCCATCTTACCTTTGGGGGGTTTACATTTTTGTTGTAATTTTTACAACAAATGCATTCTTGAACTATTGTTGAGTATGTTTCCACTCTAGGAAGGATAAGATATTAAAGGCTTCTGTTTTGCAGTACCATGAATTTCTTACTTGGACGTGAGCTTAGAGGAGTTGACGTCTTCTTCCAGGATCACAGGAAATGGCCTGAAGAGCATCTTCTTTACAACATAGGCTCTGCTTCTTTAACCTGGTTTGAATTTCAGATTCTTTCACTGCCATCTGCAATAGACTTCATTTAACTTGATGACATGCATTTCAGTATTTCTATATGACATAGGTCTCTCTTTCAATCTTTTACAATTTTAAAAGGAAATAATACTGATGTAGTTACTTTAAAAAGAGACATGAAATAAAAATGTGGAGCATTTCTATAAACATTAACATAACGTGAGAGAAGACTGGCAGATGTGTGGACGGTACATAAGGTAGTAGCATGCTGAGGGTCGCATGGGCTCAGCTAACATGAGAATTAGCTGGCATAACCCGACTCTATGACAGCCCAACTCTGAACTGCACATCGCCAGTGCCTTAATCATAGTGGAGTGTACCAGAGTTGTCTGAACCTGCCCATCCCAGCACAACCAGTCCTCTCTCGGGGCTCTGTGGGAAGACTGCAGTTCTCCCCCTTCCTCTGAGTGCCGAATATGGCTGGAGTTCACTTCAGTGTATCACACAGGTCCATTTACCACAGGTCCATTTGCCAGTGTGTGTATCTGATTCCACAATCACCTTTTACTTTCTTGGAAAAGATAAGGTCAAAACCTGAAAGTTTGCTCTCAAAATTGAGGCAAAGCTAGTAACTCCTGTTAAACACCACCGTCCCTGAGGTGAGACTTAGGACAGCAGATTCATCCTGCTCCCCAGCTGTCACCAAACGAGTGCCCTGAAGGCCAGCAGCCACTAACACTTGAAGTCTAGGGGAGCTGAGCTAGCTCTCTTGATTGATAGTTAATTTACTTTACTCCCTTTTTTTGTACTGGAGATGTTTGAACCTAGATTTGGGAATTCAAATGTGTTCATTTTTACATGAAGCAAAATGTTCTTTATTCTTGACTGAAAGATCTTTTCCAACCTGTGTTTTCATAATAATGTCTGAATCTATGAGATTTGTACTTACAACTTCCCTTAAGGTGGTAAAACACTTACCTAAGTCTGTAAGTTTCATAAAATTTAGGTGATAAGAGTCCTACACATGCCACCAGGGACTCTTCCCTTCTCTTCTTTAGATTTCTCTTCATTGAACACTCTCTCTCTCTCTCTCTCTCTCTCTCTCTCTCTCTCTCTCTCTCTCTCTCTCTCTCTCTCTCTGATTCTTCTGCCCATTATCACCATATCAGCTCCCACAAATCCCGGCATGCATACAGCGAACTTGAGAGCATCCACTCAAACAAGGTACCCCTGCCCAGGTGTATGGCCAAGCTCCTCATTGAAACACTGGCTCACGTGTGCTGTGTATCATCTTACCAAAGAGCACCAAGCAGAAAATCATTCCGAGTTATTCTCTGTCCCAGATCTGACCTCATCCTTTTTGTGGCCTTTGACAGTGTTCATGTGAACTTCTCTCTCAAACTAGGATTTCTGTTCCGTTCTCAGTGACCTCTTCCAAACCCAACCCACTCCTGTACTGCTTTGACAAGCAGAGACTAGTAACCTGCTGTCCAGATCATGTTTGTCTCCATTGTAAAATACCTCATGGCCCTAGGTCATTTATAGAACAAAGCCCCAGCTAGTAACTTCTTTTTTAAATTTTAAGAAAAGATTTTTGTTTCTTATTGTGTCTGTGTGTGTATGTGTGTACTTGCATGAGCTGCTGTGTACCATGTATATGTAGGTACATGTAGAGGCTACAAGAAGGAATTGGATCCCTTGAAAGAATTTGTAGATGTTTGTGAGCTAGCACATGGGTGCTCAGAACCAAGCCTGGGTGCTCTGCTGCAGAAGTAAACACTCTTAACCACTGAGCCATTTCTCCGGCCCTATTAGTGGCACCTGACCTCCTATCTTCTTATACCTTCCTTGCCAAATTATGTCCTTCTCTTCTACTCTGCTTTCTCCATGTCTGTGTGCCTCACTTTCTATTTCTGGAAGCTTCTGTTGACATGGTCCATGTAGTCAGCTCTGCCTTCTGAAAGTTGCCCCATTTCCCTGTGCTTTCACCTGCTCCCAGGATTTCAGGGGCTTTTCCTGTTTTCCCCCAGGCTGTTTCCCAGTCTCATGGCTGTGAACTCTCTGAGGACAGGGGCTGTGTTGGAAAGGTCTGTGTCCCTTCTGGATTCGTGTAGATGTCAGCAGATAATAGATGTTCAGTGTGAATGAGGATGATGGTTTCCTGAGGAGGAGTATGGTTCAGGATGGAGCACAATGCTTTTTAAAGGTCTGACTTCTTACTTGGATATTATTGATGTGAATATCTGAGCCATGCGTTTCACCTTTAACTTCCACTTTTGTGGTCCATACTCATGCAAGAAAGTTAAAGGCTGATATGGACAACTCTGATATTCCAAATTTAAATTTCATCTTTCTTATTCCATTTTATATAAAATTATATGTAATAACTTATAAGCTACTTTTGTTCTCCTCTGCAGCTCTGTGAAGAGGACATAAACTCCTCACAGTGGCAAGATGCTCCTGTGCTCCAAGAATTTTTAGCCTTAATAGCTTATTAGAACCCTCTCAGGTGCCTTTCAATGTGTTGATGCTCGGGTCCTACACATGTATATAACACTGATTTGTTCCTAGATGTTCTAAAAGAATAATTTATGCAAATTGCTTCATATAAAGTTATCTCCCCTTCTTTACTGAGCACTCAAGCTTCAGCCTCTCCTACATGCGCAGTCCCCTCCTTTGCTGCTGCTCTGGACTTGTCCTAAATCTTGTCACTTTCCCTAGTCATCCTGCCTCACCCCTGTGTGGGCAGTGCTTCTCTCTGCCCCTCAAGTACAACTGATCTCTACTGATACTGTTCAAACGGCAGTCCTGAGTGTATCTATTCAGTCTGATGATGTCAGTCTTACTTTAGGAACTTAATTGCTTTATTCAATGTTTTATTTAGGACTTTATTGTAAATAATCAACATGTGCTCTTAATAAACAGAGCTGCTTTATATTTATAATTGATCAGATTCCTTAACAGACTATCATGGTGGTTTCTGCTTTAAGCAAGAGTTAACTCTGAAGTCAGAGGCACCAGCATGCCTCACTTGATGAGGCATTTTGATTTGAGTGGTATCTTGTTATTGAAGATCACTCGTTGATGATACAACTATTGGGCTCACCTCCTTGGAGATACCAAAATAACTGTTGCTGATCCTCACTTTGTCAAAAATGAGGAAGAGAGATCTATGTTCTAGAAAAGCTAACTGAAATTTTACTATTCAATGAAATTGACTTGGGCTTCGTATACTTCCCTGACCCTGTGCCTGACCCAGTGAAGGTTTTTACCCAAAGATCTGCGAGTGTGGACCCTGTCACCTTGCAGCGGCTGAGGTACGAGGGATAAAGGTTACTGCGTTCTCTACAAGAGAAAAAAGGAGGCAGAAAGAGAGGAGAAATGTTCACGATATTGCACAATAATAATATCCATATTTAAAAGTTTTACTAACATCTGAACAGTGTGTATTTAATTTGAAATGTCATACACATAGACATAGTAGGAATACTTGGTCATATTGCATCGTTTTGAATTTCCAGTGAGAAATCTATGAAACAGTATTATCTATATCTAAGATCTTCCTGACATTTGAATTGTACATTTGATTTCAGATGCAATACATATAAAAATATTACAACTGTTTGGTGTTACTGAACAATTTGAGTTTCCCCTGAAAACTCCAGGGAATCAGATGTGCATGTATGCCATATACTGTTTTATAAACAATATAGGAAACTTGCATCATTGAATTTATGAGCTATTTTTATACAAATATTATCACTCACTGACATTCTAGAAGATGGGTAGAACAGAGTCTGAAGAACTGACTTCAAAGCCACGCTTTGCTGCCCACCTACCTAGACAACTCTGAGTGAGTTGTTTGTCTTTTCTGATTCCCAGCTTCGTGCTAGACTAACATGACTCACAGAATCTCTAGCAGTATGTTGAAGCAAACTTTCCTCCTGACAAGTCAGAGTTTAATGTTGCATTTAAAGTTTATCGCCTCATAAATTATCATTATAATTAAAAAAGAATTCTGTGTGGCCAACACATGACATTTAATACTTAAAGTATTTTCATTATTGTCTAAAGAAAGCTTATAATTCCTTATATTAAAAATCTGCAGTAAACTAATAGGCAGAGATGCAGCTCTGTAGGTAAAGAGCTTGCCTAGTATGCACAAAGTAGATGTGGCGGTGCACTTGGAAGATGAAGGCAGTGGGATCAGAAGATCAAGGTCATCTTCAGGTGTACACTGAGTCTTAAGACAGGTTGGATAATGTAAGGCATTGTAATAATAATAATAGCTGTATTGCTAACCAAATCTGAGTCCTGACTACAGTTATGAATAAAAGCCTAGGCTTCTGGGAAGCGAAGGCAAATACCTAAGTGCACAGCTCTTACATTGTGCTAGTGGAAAGTGTATCACTCAGGAGTGATGGCTGTTCCTTGGGGTGAGTCTCTAAATAGACTACATGCTCCATAGTCTTCTAGGAGAGCACGCCGAGCAGCATAATGGACCACTCCATCATAAAAACTCAGGTTAGTAAAATCCGAAGCTGTTCTGCATAGTGGAGATGCAGTGTGCTCAGGGTTTGAACCTGTGGTTTGCTGTGTGCACCGCATGCATAACTCATCTGCTCTAAGGCTTGGCTTTCCCATCTCTAGAATGGAACAACAGAGCAGTACCTACCCCATAGGTAATTATAGAGATTAAACACGAGAATGTCTGTTGAAGAGATGAGCACAGGCCTGGAAAACAAAACAGGCTCCATAAGTATTCCTTGTTATAGCAATCAGTATTGTAAATTCCATCAATAAATATTTATTGCTATGCTTCTTTATCTTGAAAAGAATACTAGCACTGAGATAATCTCACTGTTATTAAAGGAAGCATGTGACTGAGGAACTCAGAAATATTACCAGGGTCTCTAAAGTAGATTTTAAAAATCTAGTCATCTGGAAATCTAATGAAAAAAATAAAAATATTGTTCTGGTTCTCTGAGCCATTCAAATTTTTCTGGTGCTTTTGAAAACAAGGCAGTTGAAAGTAGCACTGAGATTCTCCATGGCACGGTGGTCAGAAAGGCCTGTGGTTGACTGTGGCTTCAGGGTGAGCCCTCAGAATTCTTGTACCTTGGAATTGTGCTGCCAAGCATGAAGGCGCATTAGCATATTGTACCCACTGTGTGTGGTTCAGCTGTCCACTTAGAGGAAGATAGTTCATGTTCCTGGTCTAGTTTGGTAAATATAAGTAAGTAAGTAAGTAAATAAATAAATAAATGCCCAGTACTAAGATTTCTCGGAACAATCCAAAGCATGATTACAAGGTTTTTTTTATGGTATGTTGGTGGTTGGTGGCTTATTAAATACAGTAAAAATTTTAAAATTTTTGGAGTCTTTAAAAAAGCCCTGAGATGGATTGGGAGCTTAGAGGGTCAGTGTAACACAGTTCCATCACTTTTCTTGCTTTGTATTGTGTGGAAACAGAGGCCCACACACAGTTGGCTACTTAATGTTAGATCTGAACCTTAAATTGAGATTAGCTGGCACCTTAGTCTGGTATGGCTTTCACTTCACCACACCGTGTTTGGCTTTTGTAGGTGTTTTCCCCTCTACTGTTTGTTGTTGTTGTTGTTGTTGCTGTTGTTGTAGTTGTTGTTTCTAGATAATGTGGCTTTCCAATATTTGCAGTCTGGAGAGCCCCTTGGTTTCCAATTACTCTGGAGCCCAGAGTACCCCACTTTTTGGCAGACAAGATGGAACATTTCAATAAGGCCCTTGATTTTACTAAACTAAATGTGAATGTCCAGTTTACTGGCTTTGATCCAAGGGCAGGCATCCTCTCTGCAGAAGTTACTGTGGCCCGATTAATGCACAGCCCCATATGGAGCCCGTAGCTTCTTAAACTGCGCTTGCCTAATGAGTTTGGAGCTTAAGAAAAAATTGACAAGAATAAAATTTTTCCAGAGGCTAGAGATGGCTCAAGAAAAAAAGCACATCCTGACAAGGACCTGAGTTGGCATTGTCAGAGCACATGTTAAAAGCCAGGTGTGGAAGCAAACATATGTGGCCCCGACTCGAAACGGGCAAAGAGCAAGAAGATTCCTGGGGAATTGTTGGCAAGCCAGTCTACCTGAAATGGCAAGCCCACATTCACATAGAGACTTTGTTCAAAAACTGAGGTGGGGAATGATAGAGGAACACACGTAACATCAAACTCTGGCCTCCCTATGTCCGGCCATGGACAAGTGCACCAGCATACACACACGCACACACACACACACACACACACACACACACACACACACACACGCAGTTTCTTGAATGTGCAGTGACAGAAAATTAATTCAAAATAAACTGTGTTTCATGTACTAGTCCATGTTGCATCTCATGACTTCATTGCAGCCTGCATTGCTCTGCACAGCTCGTGCCATCATGCCATGTGGAGTCATCAAACACTGCCTGAAACAACTCAGCTTAGTTCCCAGCTCCTCTATGCTGTGGGCTGCAGTGTTTTTACTGTACGTATTAATTGCCCTGCCGTTATCCATATGTATTAGTTTAACCATAAGAAACAATGACTTTTAATATTTTCTTACCATCATTGCTCAGCAAATACATCTCAAACTGGTACAATTTTAGACTGTATTATGTTACAGTGTTTGATTTCAAAATTTGCTGAGTTCCCAAATATGTATATATAGAGATACACATATGTGTGTATGTATATGTATATGTATGTATGTATGTATGTATGTATATATATATATATATATATATATATATATATATATAGAGAGAGAGAGAGAGAGAGAGAGAGAGAGAGAGAGAGAGAGAGAGAATTAATTTTGGTTTGCTGTTAAGACAGAATTCCCAGTAATTTCTGAAAATTGCCCTAAATGTACTTCTGCTATTTTGTGCTACAGATTTATTCAAAGCAATATTCTCAGCACTGAGGATCATAAAGTATCAATCAACTTAAAAGTGTTGAAGATGTTTCACATTCTGTAGCACCAAACTCTCAGCCAAGATTTAATTCTTTATGCAAAATATATAAACACACAATTTTGTTATTATGCAAATGTGCTTTCAGCCTTAATGAATAGTAAAATTACATATATACCAAAAATTGCTTAAAATACATTTGTCTCTGATTTACCATTAGTAAGTATTCTATCAGTTGACCTCTCTTATGTACCTAAATACCTGGAGTCATGTGACAGTTTCTCAGGGAAAAGGGCGGCAGGTGGAACAAATCTAAGGAACTCTGCTATAGACCTACATGATCCTGAGTCAGATGCAGCATGTGTAACCTGCCTCTTTTCTGCTGGCAGGAAGCCCAGGATGGGCTGAGCTGGTGGTAGTTTCTTGCCTCCTGACAGCCTCTCGGCTGCCATCACCACAGAAATGCTATGGTTAGGCCCAGGGTGCTGAGTTGTCAATGTGAAGGTGTGGCAGAAGCCACCTGTCAGTTAGCGGTGACTGTAAGAGCATCAGTGCTGTAAGAGCGCTTAGCCCTCGTTCCCATGCCCTGCCTCCCATGATAGGTGATCCCTCAGACCAGCCAGCCAGCTCAGCTAGGAGAGATGCTTGCCTCCAAGCCTGGTGATCTAAGCCCTAGGACCCACATGATAGAAGAGAAACTATGTCCCACAAGTTGTCCTCTGACCTCCACATGGCTCACGCTGGCAAGCACACACACACACACACACTAAAAATTTCTGAAGAAAAATATGTGATCCCAAACACTACTTATGATTTAGAATAATGCGTAAACTGTTCTGAAGTTCCGAAGTTCCCAAGCCAGGCCTAGTGACAGCACACCTGTAATCCTAGCAGTCAGGAGGCATAGGTAGAGATCTTGTAAATTCTAAGACAGCCCAGTCTATATAGCAAGTTCCATGCCACACTGGATACCTACAACCCTACAAGATAGATAGATAGATAGATAGATAGATAGATAGATAGATAGATAGATAGATAGACAGACACATACATACATACATATATACTACATACAACACATGCATAGGAATAAAAATAAAAGACTCAGTGGTAGCATGCTTATGTGGCATACACAAGGGGCAGACACTATATTCAATCTGCATTTCAGTCTCATGGAAGAGTCCAGGCTTCTTCCTTTTATACACTATCGTTATCTTTAGGGAGGGCTGGAAGTAGTAAATTCCACTTTCTTTTGAAAAGACTGTGATTTTGTCAGAGATATGTATATCTCTGTGTTTCAACTGTTTTTTTTTTTCGATCTTTAACATAAACAATGCTGAATTTCAGTAATCCCAGTTGTTTGTGATAGTAACTTCCTGTCCAGGGTTTACACCTAGCTCTTAAATTATACCTTGTATCTGAACCAGTGTGATTTGTATATTTTTGTGTGGTTACTTGTTCTTCTTTTGTACATTTGAATACAGCTACTATTCTTTCATTTCTTGTCATGTGTCTTTCTTACCTGTGGGGTCTTTACTGAAATAGAAACACCTCCATAAATTAGTCAGAAGCACTTAGATGCTAGCTGTCCTAGTTTCTGTAACCAGGAAACAAAGACTTATTCCCTTTGACTTTCCCAAAGACCAGCCCCCATGTAACGCTCCTAACACTGGGAAATCATAGCCAGGAACTGTTGATTGGACCAGAGCATTAAATTCTATTGCATGATTTGAAATTGCTTCAGAGAAGACCTGCCTGAAGTAAGGAAAAGTTTTTATTCATAAATAAGTATATTGGTTTTTCCAGACAGGGTTTCTCTATGTTACAGCTCCAGCTATCCTGGAACTCACTTTGTAGACTAGGCTGGCCTGGAACTCAAAGAGATCCACCTGCCTTTGCCTCCCAAAGACTGGTATTAAAGGTGTGTACCATCACGCCCAGGCATAAATATTTTTGAAGAAATACAACTTTTAGCTCTCAAGCAATGAGAATTTCAATATTCCAAAATAATGCATGTTGTGATTTTTTATAAAATATTTTTAAAAATAATATGCATGTGTTTATGCATGTCTGTTTGGAGGCATGTGCACATGAGTGCAGGTTCTCTTGGCAGCCAGAAGAAGGTGCTGGGTCCTTTGGCGTTGCAGTTATAGGCACTTGACCTGGGTGATGAAAATGGAATTTGGGCCCTTTGCAAGAGCAAGAAGCTCCCTTGACTGCTGAGCCACCTTTCCAGCCCCATGATTTGATCATTTGAATGAATAGATAATATATTTTCTAGGGTATCAATAAGACTTAAAATGGAAATGTGTAGCCACAGAAAAATTCCTAACCTAGCTGACAACTGAAGCAACATAAATTCAAATAGCTATAAATCATTGTTCTTCCTGTAAAGTTAAAGTATATTAAGTTGACACTACAGTATAGGATGCAAATCTTAATTTTAGAGGGAGACTTAAAGTTCACATGAGTTAGCAGAGTAGTTCAGCTTCTGAAAATCTACCCTGAGGAAATAATCTTCAAGACAAAATTACATCTCTCTGCTGCATTATTGGAAGGGGGAAGACGGGAGAGAGGGAGAAAAATTGTAAATGTTTGCCTTTAAAGAAACCAGTTCTCTCACCTCTGGGTCATTTAGCTAAGGTCACCGTTATATATGTGGCACCGTGACACCCAGCTAAGAACCTGTGTCTACATAAACCTATACCAGTGCTCTTATGAAAATGTTCCTGAGATGGGAGAAGATGGTTGAAAAATATCTTACATGAGTTACAAATCCAGCCCTGTTTCAGAACTGTACAATGAAGACAGAAGGAAATGCCATTGCTTTTAACTCTGTAAATGCACTCGTCTGACTTATCTATGTTAATATGTACAGTCCTTATGTCACTGTTGCTGCCGAACCATAAAGTAAGACAGCTCTCCTTCCAGACCATCCCTGGAAGGTGGAGCCAGTTACAATATAGTTTTTATATTACAGGGAGCATATCTTTATATAACACATTAAGGCTTTTCACTTTTACTGACCTTTATTCTTGTGTCTTTAAATACCATTTAAGTATCTCAACGTTTTTGCCGTAGAACCGTTCTGGAAGAAGCTGTATTAGTTGGGATTTTCTCTTCACTTGCACATAAGTCTCTGTCTCCAAAACTAGAATTCCAGTGACTATTGAGAGGCAGTTCCTATGTATTTATTTTCTTTTGTGTGTGTGTGTGTGTGTGTGTGTGTGTGTGTGTGTGTGTGTGTGTGAGTGAAACCCCAGAGTGCACAGGGATCATTTAACATTTTCTAAGCACATGTGATTCCTTTACAGAGACAAAGCATCTTGTGTTTCTCTGGTTGTTCTGATGTAAAGCTTTTAAAGAAACAGGAAATGTCCATCGGCCACCTTTCTCCCCTCAACTGCCCCAGAAATAGTCATTAGGATTAACACTAACAGCCTCAAACCATTTCCCATAGATTCATGGAAAAAGACTACAAAGTAACACTGAAACATTTGGGGTTATTTATATTAAAGCCCATCCAAAAGAAGTGAGATGCCAGTTTACATGTTGGACGGGCAGTGGCAGCTGCTTTGTTACTGTGTGGCACTGTCCCATCCGAAATCAGATGGGAGTTGTTTGACAGAATCTGTCATCAGCGTTAACATTATTAAAATAATTTAAAAGCTGCTGCTCCATTTTTTAAGCTTAAGGATGGGCTGTTGGTTTGTCCAGGCCTCCTTGGCTCTGATGCTGAGTACTCCAGGCTAAATTTGCCCACACCAGATTTTCTATACAGCCAGGCCTCAGCTACCAGTTTTTATCCCAGTGGGACAGTGCAGCTATGTTCCTGGCGTTTTCTGCCTATTACCAGTTAGGGTCTGTGAACAGAATCTCCATTTGTGAGAACCTCATTGTGGATAGCACGCAGTGGTCTTTTCATTTTGATTGATGCTTCTGGTTCTGCACCATCTGGCTTCTGATAGGCTGCATTAATCATATCCCGAACTAAGAAAGTGTAGACATGTCTGCTTAATATGTACCCATACATAATGTAACATTAGTTATTCATTCAGCTCGCAAGGCAGAGTCATAATATACACAAGGTCTTTATATAGTAAAGCATAAATATTAATATGCAACCCATTAATGCTGTTTTTACTTCTGCTAGCCTCCCCCCATACATTTGTTTATGAAGATTGGGGAATTAAGCAAGAGACTGTGTACACAATTTGCATGACCACACCACGTTCTGCTGACTTTTTGTATGGATTTAGAGAGGCGCGTGTCCATCACCCCAGCCCCTGTGTTTGCTGTCTTCTCCAGTTGCCTTTTGAAACACGGGTTAATTCAAGTGGCACACTGCTGCTTTTCTGTGGTATGAGCTCCTTGCACTAAATGTAGGCCATCCGCATGCAGGGTCGCCGGGGGCAGCTCTGCCCTACTCGTGCCTGCGTGCCTGCATCTCTGTCTGGCTCCACTCTGTGAGCTCTGTCTCCTGCTGTGTAATAATGCTAAGAAAGAAGAGGGGCCAGGAAAGGCAAAATAGGGATTCATAAGCCTGAGAGAGTGGGCTCCAAATGTAGGGCCTCCGTCCTTATCAGTAGTTCAAATTTGGTTTTAGAAATTTGCTAGGGCCTTTTCCAGAAGGGGAGATTTAGTATTAATCATAATCCTTCAGTATGGAGAGGCGGGAGGGACTGGGTTACAACTCCCCTGGGAAGTTACCTCGCTCAGCATTGCTGGAGCATATTTCTTACAGTAGCAAATTAAAACCATAATTTCAAAAAACACATTTTATGTTTTATTAATTGTGTTTTGTCATAACAATACCATATTCCTATGTGGTTACATCTTCTTATATGTGTGCCAGACTCAAAGTATGGGTTTTAATGAATTATACTATTGAAGTGTGAGCGAAGATTAATGCTTGTATGCCGCAGAATGCAAAATATGGCACCCACTATAATAGTGATCAATCATGGACTAAAGCCTGGAAAGGAAGGCACACACTCAGGGTTTGTGCTGAGAAATAAGCCAGCCGCAGCTCCTGTTTGAAATGTAATTTCAGGAGGTTTAATTAGTCGCCTAAGCACCAGGAGCACTAGCCCTAGAACGTCCGTGAGATATCACCTGCACAGAAACTGCCATCTTAAGACTTGTCATTCTAAGATGGCATGCAGAGAGCTGGGAAAAACCGTTCTGGGGTAAAATCACTCCTTTAACCTTTTGTTTTTTTACTTTAAAATTCATTTTTTATGTTTCTTCCAATAATTTAGAACTCATCATTGTTTAATTGATTTTATTAATTGATTTTTTTTCTAAATAGACTCCCAGTCCACAGCACCGTGTAGACAGATGAGAAAGCAGAACCTTGCAGAATCAGGTTCCGACTGTGGCGACGCTCTTGTCGCTCAGGATGTAGGATGGGGACGGTGTCTCGGCTGTGCATCTCCTCGATGATCTCAAAATAGCCGTCAACTGGCTAGGCTGTTTCCAAGTTAACCCTATTTTAAGGGATTTACTGTCTTAGTGAACTTGCTTTGTTACCAAAGAATAAAGAAAAATCTTGGTGACCTCAAGCCTGAAAAGACAGGTACTTTGGTTCTACGTAATAGTTTGTAAGATTCATCCAGTAAAATTCTAGTGCTACCATTTGTAAAGGCGAATGCTGATTTACATTTCCTGCACTGTGTCTATTACACGTGAGTGCATGCACTGGGACACAGTCTCCCCCTACGTTCCAGTCACCGTGAAGAGCCAATGAAATGAAGAATACATGTGCTTCCTGCTGCCTGAATTCTGCTTCTTGCATGAGTTCCCTTGAGGGTTTCTGGCTCAGGCTACAAACTGTTTTTAACCCATTAGGGGCCAAGCACTGGTGAAATGCAGTATGATTTCATTTCTTTCTTTAAGCAACAAGTAAGCCGTTGGTCTGTACTTCTGGAAATTAGGGCACTCATTGTGAAGACTGGGCAGGACCAAATGAGAAGTCTTTTAAAGCAAATCATTTCATCAGCTCAGGGAGGCAGGGCAGGTGGCTTCCAAGAGGACAGAGCCTGGCTGTTCTCCTTCAGGACAGGGCTTGCGCATACGTGGCGGGAAGCTGGGGGCTTTCTTCTTACTCCACAGACCTTGTATTTTGCTTAAATGTGCAGCAGATTTGTAAATAATCCCTCCATAGTTTATAGATACCAAAGATAAGTGACTTTTTTATTTGTAACTTGCATGCATATATAGGTGTGTACATGTACATGCATAGGTCCATGTACACACATGAAGAAACCAAAGATCTGCTATGATGTTATTCCTCCAGCCCTGTCTACTCTCTCTTCTGAGACAGGGTGTCTTATTAGCCTGGAACTCCTCATTGAGACTCCACTGACTGGCCCGCTAGCTCCAGGGATCCTCCTGAAACTACTTCTCCAGCACTGCCATTACAGATGTGTGCCACCATGGTTGACATTTTTTTACTTGGATTTCAATTATTAAACTTACATTGTCATGCATGTGCAAGAAGTATTTCACCTGCTGATCTGTCTGCTCAAACCTTAGGAACTACTTCTTTTTCAAATATTTTTTTAATTAAAATAGAAGTATATCATTTTGTCCTTTCGTTTCTTCCCCCAACCCTTCCAATGCATCCCCTCTTGCTCTCTCAAATCCATGGTATATATTTCTTTCATTATTTTAGCAGAGACACATATTTCTAAATATATACATACAACCTATTCACTCTGTAATGTTACTTGTATGTGTATGCTTTCAGGGCTAACCAGTTGATATTGCATTAATGCATCTATTTTGCTACATTTTTACCTTATCAGAAACATAGGAACACACTTTTCTTTGTTGTCCTGTTTTATAGTTTTTAGTGTTGCCGTATTGTCAAGAAGCAACCAGACATATGCGAAGCTCTCCCAATCAGAGAACAGGCGCTTTCATTCTAGGCTGTCCATTGCCATTAGCTGAAGTCAGGTGTCCTCTGTTCACTGGCATTTAGTGTCGCAGAGTCGATCAGTGTCGGGACGTGGACAGTCTCTCTCTGTAAGTGGGACTCAATAGTCCTGCTATGACACATCACAAAAGTCACATTCTTTACTTCTGTCACTATGTGTGTGAGGCTCTGTCTGTCCCCTCTTCCCATCACACTGTCAGTGTGCTGTGGAGATGGGGTAAACAGCTACCTTCCACTCCACTGTTCATGTCCAATATGAGGAGGACCACCGTGGTTAGCTGCCAACAGTGTTCCTACAGCGTCTAAATGGATTTTGAAGGAATCACTTTGTGAAAGCTTAGCCAAAGGCTCTTAGAACTTTGAAAGCTTGAAGAGTTCACAGCTAGCATCCAGCGTGGAGAGGGTTGAGAACTATGACTCACTGGTTGGGCCAAAGAAATGTCCTCTTCTTCCCTGACAGCCTGCACACTTCCTCTGTGAACACTGCACTGAGAGTGGTCACAATGAAGAATTACTTGCTAGCTGTCTGTCTGTTGCTGTAACAAATTATTTTTACCTGGTCTTCTGGAGGCCTTCAAGGTTAAGGTAGCCCACACCAGTGAGCACTATTGTCATCTCTGCACCCTGTCTCTTGCTGATATGGACCCACATCCTTCAGAATATAGACCAGAAATCAAGCAGGAGTCGTGACCGGAAGGGAACAGTAACGCAGCAGTGTTCAGTCAGCATGTGCAGGAGCAAAAGGCCTCCCCACACTCCGCTTTGAGGAAATCTTCATGGCATAGAAATACATTTCTCTTGCCCAAGTACTGAGTCATAGTTCTCCCAGCCCTCTCCAGACTCGATGCTAGCTGTGAATTCTTCATGCTTTCAAAGTTCCAAGAGCCTTAGACTAAATCCTACTCTACTGTAATCATTTGGTTCCAAGTTGAAGATGCTGCTTTCAGTGGAACAGGGACTTGCATTTAATCATAGTTGAATATGAACTCTGAATCTTATGAATCATAACCTGTTACTAATTATGAATATTTCACTCATGGATGGTTTGTTCTTGACCCTTCCTGCCAAAGGTGAGTTTATCACATAAGGAAGGAAGCTACTCTCGTTGTTCCCACAGTCTATTAAAGCTCTCAGAATGTAGTCAGAGCACAAAAGATTACAAAACAGGCAAAAGCCGTCCTCTATACAGACAAGCAGTGAGGTACTTGTCTTTTGAAAGAGCTTTATCATCCATACTCTTTTCAAGTAAAACACTTTAAGAAACTAATTTATTCCACAAAGCAGTAATTTCATTAGAACGATTGCTTAAAGAGTCTGTGCATAGTATAAGCTGAGTGTGATTGCTCTTTGAGTTCATGGCCTCAGATAGCAGAAATGCAGACTAATAAAAGAGGGTGCCCCTAATACAGTTAAAGTGAGTAAACACCAGAGGAGACGAGCAGCCATGGCAGCCATGCTCCCCTTAGGGGTGGGCAAAGCTCACCATCAAGCCATTTAAATCCCCTTTATGAACACAGACTATTCACTGCTGGTGCCGCTCTGTACCACTGTGAAGACTCATGTGCCAGAACCTTTCCCTTGCTTCTTTTTTCAATTGTACTCTTGCTGTTTTGTTAACTTCCTGTTCTTTCTCCTTCCTTCCTCCCCTCCCTTCCCTTGCTTTTCCTTCTCCTCTCTTCTCTTCTCCTCTCTTCTCTTCTCCTCTCCTCTCTTCTCTTCTCTTCTCCTCTTCCCGTCCCTTTCATTCTCTCTCTCTCTCTCTCTCTCTCTCTCTCTCTCTCTCTGTCTGTCTCTCTCTGTTTTTATGGTGCTAGGGACTGAATTCAGGACCTTGAACATGCAGGGCAAGTACTCTAACACGGAGCTGTGTCCCCAGCCCTTCTTTCTTTTCTTTTTATTGTTTCTTCTTTCACCTCAACCAGTAATTTACTTCCGTATGTATTACTGGAGTCTCACTCTACAAATGGAAGTTAGGTAGTTATTCCATCTGCATTTTGTCATGCAAAAGAAAATGACTCCTCCAAATAAATTCAGTGACTTGAATAGTAATCACCAGTCTCCCTTCCTCCCTCCATCCTTCCCCCACCTCTGCCCTTCCCTCCCTTCCCCTCCTACCCCTCCGTCCTCCTCCTCTCTCCCTTTTGCAGCCCTGCTCTCTTTGTTACAAAAAGTTGATTGCCATCTGGATTTTGTATTGCAAAAGAAAATGACTCCTCCAAATAAATCCAATGACTTGGTCATAATAAACATCATTCTCCCTCTCTCTCTTCCTCCCTCCTCCTCCTCTCCCCTTCCTCCTCTCTCCCCCTCTCCCTTTCTCTCCCCTCTTGCAAAACATTCCATTTCAGTCACTGATAACCACAACCCAAAGGTTTTAAAATCTCCAACACTTAACAGACGTGATTTCATGTCTTAACATTTTTTGTAATCCAGATTTGCTAAAACCCTAGGCAGCATCTGTAGGTTGGAAAAAGCAGATATTTCCATCCAACTGGCCCTGACTTGCGTGTGCACACTCTCGCTGACTTCTTGGGGGAACTTTGGGCACATTTCCTTGTCCTTCTGACCCACACATTGGTCATCTGTGAAAGAGGGAAAATGCTGTCTTATTTTGTTGCAAATGAAACTGCAAACAGCTGATCTGTAGAAATAGTCCATAAAATCTCTTGTCCATTTCCTTCCCCCTCTGGCTAAGGAATTTCTATGTAATATGTCTAGTCTAGACACTGGAAAACTGAATTATTAAATATAGAACTACATTTCATGTTTTACTTCTTACATCTTTCCATGGCAGTTATACAGAATGCTTTGGAATGATGAACTACACCAGGATCAGCTCAGTTGATCCTGTTGTTACACAACCAGGCCCAATCCTGGAACAATGGAAGCCAAGCTTGCTTCATGGGACAGTGCGTGTCTCTTCACCTCTGCGTGCCCTTTTCTATGCTGAGGACCTCAGCTACCTCTTCTCATTTCCAGTCACCCAAAGCGACACCTTTCCAGGCCAGTACAATAAGCGTGGCCATTTCTTTTATAAAGATATAAACTATTGAGGGTATCAGCAGGAGAGACTCCTGGCCATGTTCAGTTCGAAAAGAGAGCAGTGGTTAAACTGACATCCAAACTACTAATTGCTGATACTCAGTGATTGCAAGCCTTCCTGTTCTGTGGCAGACTTTCTGCAATGTGTCCTCATGGTGTGCCTGAAAAGGTACCCCATAAGAGGTCACTTTTCATGACTTGTGACCTGGTCAAGGAGATCCATAAATCACTGGAAACTGCTTCCTTCAGACAAAAGCCCATCACCGAGCCTGGTGTCATTGACTGGGGGTGGGGGTGTCACCAGAGAAGACAGCCTGCGCTGAGCATAGGGCGGCATCTGCTGGATGCCATTACTTGAGGTTATCTGCTTGGCTCCAATGAAAATCTGATAAACCTGAAGGAAACAAGGCAGCTCCAACCCTCAGAGCAAAAGCATTCTCATGATGCCTTCATTTCACATCTGTGCCTGTAGAAAGTACCCGAACACAACTGCATGTCTCGTTAATTATGAAGATACCCATTATGGGCAAGAATGTAACTTTCCCCTCAGGTAAATCAAGAGGGCATTTTCCCCGGTCTCTAATAAGGGAAAGACCAGGGTTGCTGGCACTCTTAGCTTTCTGCTGACTGTTTCTTTGTTGTTCTCTTCTGATAGAAGATTAAACCAAATGTGAAAGATCAAGGGGAGGAACAGAGAAGAATCCACTTAATGACTAAATGTACCCACGGAGCATGTGAATAAGACTGCCAAACGCCGGGTTATATATGGCCTTCTGTTTTTGGTTAATTATACCTTAGCTGCTAGATTATAAATTTTTCAAGATTAGGGACCATGTCTTCTGTTCTCCAATGCCCCTTAAGGAACCTAGAAAAGGAGTTGAAGTTTAAAAGGTTCTAAATAAATCCTTGTTGAGTAGAATTGAATTTATGGCTATGTTCCGTATAAATTACTTATACTAAGACCATACAGAAACACTAGAGGAATTTGATGTAGTTTTCAATAGACACATTATGGCCCTGTGCCTCTACCCACCTTAGGATAATGCTTCCATTTTGTCTCTCTGGTGCCCTTCTTCCTAAAGGGCTTGTCTACTCTCTAACTAAATCATCTACTTACATTAGGATCTTACCCAGGGCTAATAACATTCTCTCAAGAGGGTATATTGAAGGAGGAAGGGGCATATCATTTGTAATGATGCTACTGGCATTTGCTGCCCAGGGACCAAGGATGCTAAACATCCTGAATGTTGCCATCTGTCACAGGAAAGAAACATAGCCCCTGACACCTGTTATTAGCAAGCTGGATTTCTTAACAGTTGTCTTCAGAATTACACCTTTTGCTTTTGCCCCACTCCACTTCTTCAGTCCGTGTAAGCTTGGCTGAGCTAGTTCATCCCCACCTAGCCACTCTGTCTTCTCACATCGCCTCATACTTTATCTCTTCTCCCACCTTGTCTCCTCCAGTGAGCGGCTTTGAAGCCTCTGGACTCAGGTCAGCCATGCGCGTCTGTCTCAATGAAGCCTTTGCTGTTTTCACATTCAGAACAGGATAGGTGGCTCTTTGACATTCCAAACATTCAGTTGACCTTTCACTTCTCCCACTAGACTCAAAGTGTGTCCCAGGAATCCATTCACTGCCTGTCACATCTTGGTTACTTGATGAATAAGTTTTTATTAAATGAATCCATCAGTGGCATTGTCAGGTAGGAATTAGTTTATATAGAGAACATTTAATGTTATCTCATACTGACTAGGAAAAACCTGATACCAGGCATGCCCAGGATAGCAGCAACCTGGCAATGCAAATAGGGAACCCTTCTTGTCAATGCTGGAGAACAGGTGAAGAAAAGAGTAGCCCTTTGTACTAGCTCAGGACTTAAGACCAGCGCAGGACATGCAGGAGGGAACTTGCCAGCAGTAACCAAACTGTGATCCTTGGACCCAGCTTGTCCACAAAAGTACTGACCTGAAACTTAGAATTTAGAATATTTAGAAATTTGGTAATAATGTCCTGCCTTTTAAGTCCAGTAAAAATAAAAGGACTTGCCTTGAGTTCTATTTTTCTGGCCATTACTTTTTATCATAGTTTATAAATAAATTGGCTCCTGGTGGAACTGAAATTCTTTTCAAAGAAGGAAGGCCTTGCAGTTGGCCACCTTAGGTGTTCCCTTCCGTGCCATTTCACAGCAGATACCTAGCCAGGTGCTAAGGAAGTCGACCTCGCCTCTAAGTTCTTCTCCCCTTTGCTCTACTCTGGCGAAGGGATGGCTGTCGTGACCGGGATGCATGTAGCTGGGAAGGTGCCTCTGACCCCATACGGCTCTAGGGAAGGCACCCCATACGGCTCTAGAAAGTGCCAGTCTCCTCTGGAGAAGCAGGCAGCTGGCCGAGGAGACAGGGCTCCACAGAAGTGATTGGCCCGTTTCCACACCACACCAGGGTGTGCAACATCACTGTTAAGCTACCACCGTCCTTCTAGAGAGCTGGTGGCTCCCAACATGCACCTGAAGATGGGCAGCTGGAGACCTGAGTGGGCCCCACTGTAGACAGACATTATGACCTCTCAGACCTGTGTGGACAGGCAGGAAGCTGTGGTTGGCAGGGCTAGGGGGTGGGGCCTGGGGCTGGTCAGCCCTCCTCATCTCACTAGCAAGACCATAAACAATTAGGAGATTTTCTTGCAGTTCTCTTTTGTAACTCAGTGGTACAGCTCTCCAGCGTGAACTTTCAGATAATATCAAGTCACAAGGTCAAAATGTCAGACATCTGAGAGACAAGGGAGCCCCAAAATATGATAATACTACACTAAAGAGTATGTATGAACTACTTGGTGGACAAATTCAAGCAAGGAAATGTTATTTTCAGAAAGTTCCTAAAGCCATGGGAAAGAGGGTGATGGAAAGCTTGTGTATTGACTTGTGTATACAGCAGAGCAACCCCCATAAAGACGGCTTATATGAAGCGGTGCTGGCATGCCTGATAGCAAAACTCACCAGCTTCGCTTACAAGAGTTCTAACTAGGGCGAAAAAAAAGGGAAAAAAAGGCTTGCCAGACAGCATGTCTGCTTTGTTTGGAAGAGAAGCATAAATATCTAATTTGCCTTATAACGGAGTGGAATGTGTAATCCACCAGCATGTAGCCACATCATCATGCCATCCGGCTTGGAATGCAGGGACAGAACTAATCTACCAGCTCACCCTGGTCCTCATTCTCAGATGCTGAAATGAAAGCATCCACATGCATATTCCATGTAGTCACATTTCATTTCTTCGAAGTTAAAACACAATTTTGCCCAAAGAGGAAATCTAAGAGCACCCAATAAGGAGAAGTTAGCCATGTTCTGAATGAAGGGGGTGCCCACAGGAATAAATTTCCACGTGTATTTTCCTCTTACAGTTTCTCTGGTTTGTTGAGACTTAGGGGGTTATTTGTTTGTTTGGGGGGGTGGGGTTTTTTTTTCCTTTTTAAGTAGTGCCTAATCAAAGCAAGCATGTCTAGTGAAGGATGTGTCTTTTGGGTGTGAGGTGGACCGTATAGACCTTACTGTCCACATCTTTTCACCCAGGCTCTGATTATTTCCCACTTGAAGGAAAGTGAGGGTGATGAAGAGCCACAAACAACACCTTAAGTCTTGTGTCTGAATAAAAATGGACGTGATAACATGTCAAGGAGGATAGAACATTTGGTTTTTAGTTGTTTGGGCTTTTGGTGTTAAGCTAGTGCCTTGCACAAGCCTTGTGTCTATTTCTGGGTGTATTTCTGCTACACAAAAGCAAATGTGCTTTGATGAAACCATGAAATGACCCGCTGTGCTCTCATGTAGAATGCTTGACTACAGCCTGATTGTCTGATGCTGTTTTCTCTCCACATTAAGTCAACCTGAGGGACTGTTGATTGTACCAAACACCGTTGCTTAATGCCATAATTCTCCGGTCCTCTGTCGCGAGGGACCCTACTTGGGAGGTTAATTGTGTATGTTTCTGCTTTCTGTTGAAAGGCCAATGACAGCCTGTCTAGAGCAACTCAAGACATACAATAGTCCATGTCAAATGCCAAACCGCCTGCTGTTCTGGCACCAAGGGGACTGGGGAAGAAACAGTCTAAAGGTGAAAAACACCCAAGTTTTTTAGTGGAGCTGGATATTGGTGGCATGAATGTGCAGTTCCAGTGCTGGAGAGAGAGGCAAGTGGATCCCCAAAGCTGCTGGCCAGACAGCTTGGCCTACTTGGTAATCTCCAGGTCATTGACAGAAATCAGCTGGGAAAACAAAGTAGACAGTCTTGAAGGAAGGACACTTGCAGTTGACGAGCACACATGTACACGTCCCACACATTGACACACACACATACACACAGGAGCATGCACAAACCCCCGTATGCATAAATCACATTCATCATTCTAATCTATATAGTGCTCCATACTTCATCTCTATACGAAGTCATGCACTCATAAACAGGTTCTCTTCTATCCTTTCTTGATTCTCAGTTTTCTAATCCACAGAGTCGGCATAAAATTGCAAGTGGTGCTCTCAATGGTGCATGCTTCAAAGTCACGCAAATTAACACAGGGTTTTGTAATAATTTTTGAGATACCACTGTGTCCAGCTTTATAACGTATTATTTCATTTGTTCCCTTTCCTCCCTCTAACCTCTCCCAGGTACCTCCCCACTCTTGTTTTTAAAGCAAGTTCCACAACCTAAATGCCAGGCAGTGAGTGTGCATCCTAGTGACAGACCGTACCAGTTCTAAAATCCCAAAGAGGAGCAGCTGATAACGTGCCCCCTGCACCAGCACAGGGACCTGAGTTCAGATCTCAGTTCCGGTGCTGGACACAGTGGAGCGTGTCTGTAACCCCAGGCTCCAAAGGGAGAGAGCTGGAAGGACCTGCATCCCCAGAGCTTACCGACCAGCCAGTCTAGCCAATCAAGTGAGCTCTGGGTTCGCTGAGAGAGAGATACTGCCTCAACAAATAAGACGAAGAGATAGAAGATAGACAATTAACATCATCCTCTAGTGTCTAAACACACCTGTGTGCACGAACAAGGGTATGTGTTACACACACATGCCCAGAATAAATCTCAAGGACTTGAGACCAGGTGAGCAGGGTGGAGGTGCAGGTTGCTGAGGTATGGGATGAGAAAAATGCCACAGTATCGCCATGTCTAAATCCCTTCTGTCTGAACTATTCTCATTTACCCTCCATCTGAATTCACACAGTGGCTTTAACCTCATCATATGTGCACGGTCAATTCTATTTTGCTGAGCTTGAGCCCTGGGTGGTCATGTCCCCTTGGGTGACTCGGAGCCTTCATGAGGTTAATGTCTTGCACGTGTTCTCTGTGGGCTGCAGGGTGAAGTGGCGGGGAGCTACAGAGCTAGCTTTGGTTCACAGCCCACATTTCCAGGAAGCCACTTTTCATCTTTGTAGCTGTTGATAATGTGCAGAGTTTCATCTCAACTCCCAATGACAAAAACCAGAAAGTCTATAAAAATTTTAAATTATTCCACTGACATAAATATCCTTGTTTATTGAGCTGATCCTTCCTCGTTTAGAGTAAACAACTTTATAAAGACTCCTCAACACCACCAGCTTTGTAACAGCGCTATTAAAAGAGATTGTTTCTCCTCCTTTGGAATTGGTTACACAGCCCTAGAAAACCAGAACTCTCTCTCAGTCCCCAGTCAAACATCCATCTCAGCATGCAGCCCGTTCAGCCGACTTCATTAATAACAGGGTAGGTGACCTTTAACCCATTTCTAGTGGTTTGGTTTCTAGTGGAGGTGATGGTCATGGAACCCAGGGCATTCATAGTTTCTAGAAGAGCTGTGTACCACCAAGCTACCCCTCTAGCTCAGTGACCAGGTAAGCCCTTCTTTTGAGAAATAAGATTTTGCTAATCTGGCCAAAAGTCGGTGAAACAGATTTGCAGTTTATGAATTAGAGACAGAGTGAAATCTGATAATTTTCAAATTCAAATGATAGAGATTAGAGTATCAAGCCATGTCACAGGCCAGAAGAGCTAGGTCTCAGCCTGAAGTCCCACAGGTACATTGTGGCTGAGCCTATAGTTTGATATCATTTGTTGTCGCTAGGCAACCTAAGAGTTGTATTTCTGAAAGGTGGGGTGAACTGGAGTGGAACACTTTTTATCAACATAAATGCCCGTGGAAACTGACAGGCAGTGGGAGTATGAACTCAGCTGTAGGTATTCAGTGTGGCAGCATTTTACTGTATCAGTGAATCTGACTGTGTGTAATAGAATTACCTCGTTAAAAAAAATTATTAAATACTGCTTTGGGTGTCAGAGTCCAGTATCTGTCTGAGTTCCAACAGGTATTTCCTGGATCATAAGTTTTTTCACTGGAATTAGAATAATAATATGGCTAATGTAGCCATGGAATACCAATCATCACTAAAGATTGCATGTACGTACACAGAGAGAGAGAATTAGGTAGCGTTCATCTCCCATATCCCACAGAGAATGTGCATGAGCATTACATATGTGTAATTTACCCCCCCACACACACACCTTCCCAGTCTGTACTACCAACCCCAGCCAGGGTAGACTCAGAATAAATGTGGTGTAAGGTATGAAATAGAAAGAAAATGTGTAGTATCATTTCTAGACCCTACAGTGTTGTTGGAGTGGTAAGCTGACCTCTTTGCTCGTCTTTGACCTGACTACCTAGACAGGGTTCTTATCATCCAAAATCAAACTCTCCTTTAGGCTAGAGATGTGGATCAGTCAGTAGTGTGCTTGATTCCCTCCCCATCACCACATAGACCAGACACGGTGGCACACATCTGTAATCACAGCACTCAGGAGCCTGAGGCAGGTGGCCCTGAAGGTCAGAGTCATCCTTGACTACATGGTGAAAACTGAGGTCAACCTGGGTTACAATGAGACCGCGTCTCCCAAAAGATAAACCTTCTGCTCTGCTCCATACATCTCTCATCTAATCCAGGCTCAGAGCTGCATGTTTGGAAACCTGCAGGTATCGATGGCTGATCAGCATTCATGTTCACAGAAGCCATGAGCAAGGACTTCTTCAGGAACACATAGGCAGAGGGTGTGCAGAAGACATGCCCATGCCCATCCATGCCAGTGCCACAGGACCTGCTATGAAGTGGGTCATAAAGTCCAGGTGAACACTAACCTTTTTATACATAAGGCCATTTGATTCCAGTTTCTTAAGGTAGAACAAAGACAAACTTCCTTCACTGCAGAGAAAGCCCAGGTAGAAACATGGGAAACTGGGTTCGTGCCTTTTTATAGCCTTTTTTTCTCTTTAAAAACAATTTTAAAGTTAAACATCTTTAAATAAAGTTATGCCATTGCATAACTAACTTTCTCACCAGCTTGGCCAGTTGAGCAGCTCGGGGGCTGGTAAGACATGTGGTGTTAGACGGCCATGTTGGACTGTCTGCGAGAAGATCAGGCTGTCTGTCACTCAAAGGCTTAGATGTAAGAATGGAAAGAATAGCACAGGCTTTGCTCTTATCAGCCCCCAAGAACCTGGGGAGAAAGCACAACCCCTCCACCCACTCACACTCCTTTGTCATGTGGGAAGCCGACCCGAGAGGAAGCTAATTGTTGACTAATTTTTTGAAAGAATGATTAATAATCACTTCTGTTTGGTGGGCTAAAATCTGTGGAACTAAGAGTGTTTTTCCTGATATATAAACAACATGAAGAAAAGGGGTAGGGGGACCCTGTATAATCTTTTTGTAACAAGCTAGAAAATGATGTATTTAGTTTTTAATAATTAAACAGAAACATTTTTATCCTCATGATGTTGCAATCATATTGCTAATAAAGCTTAGTGCTTATTTTTTAACTGATTCATTTTCTTGCTTATGACAATCTAGAAAGGTTTATTAAATCTAATGACTGCTTAGGATTAAGTAGGGGGAAAGCATGTTCTAATTACAGGGATGGATAAAAGCAAACTAATTAACCAAAAACGTGCATTTCCTTCCTCCCAGATGTCTGGTCAGCCATGGTGGAGAGGAACCTGAGTTACCTAGTGCCTGAGTTTTTAATCATGTTTTTAGATTGCATTTTTTACACCATCTGTAACATTAACCTGACTGTAATTTCTGTCACAGTTGGAAGCTTTGGTTAATAAATGTTTTGTTTTGGAGGGGGATGGGAAAGCAGGCAGGAATCTGAGAGGGTTTATGAATGAATCAAAGGGACTATGTCTTAACTGAGGAGCCATATAGTAAAATCCTAGACTTGTACGACTGTAACTTGACTGTCTTTCTGTACCTCTGTTTATAGCTTCACGTACTTGGGAAAATACTTGTAATTCAGCTTTCTAAACAATAATTTAAAAAAAATCCATGTAATAGATGCTGCTAATCACCAGATTTGTAAAAATGTTAATGACTGGAGCTGGGGAAGTGACCCAGTTGGTCAAGTTCTTGCCACACCAGCATGAGGACCTGTGTGAGCTCTATCACCCAAGAAATCCCAATGTGTGCTTCTATTTCAGTGTGGGGAGGCAAGGCAGGAGGATCCCTAGGACTCATTAGCCAGCCAGCCCTGCACAGTGGGCACACTGACTTTAGAGCTGTCAGGGAAACATCAGTAGGTGTTGTGTGTCTATAGAGATGCAGATAATGTAAGCAGCCAGGCAGTGGTGGCATGGCTTTAATCCCAGCATTTAAAGGCAGAGATAGGTGGATCTCTGTGAGTCTGAGACCAGCATGGTCTACAGATCGAGTTCCAGGACTGCCAAGGCTACACAGAGAAATCTTATCTCAGAAAGAAGAGGGCGGAAGGAAGAAAAAGAAGGAAGGGAAGAAGGGAAGGAGAAAGAAGAAAAATGCAGATAGCAAAGGGACTGATAGTGACGGTGTGGTGGACCCTTGGGAACTGGGAATCACAACAAAGTAGAACACGCCGTGCTTTACTTTAAGCACACATGTTAAAAACTGAACACACACACAGTTATTCTGGTAGTAGGCCATGGAGATAGCATCTTGATAGTTTGTGTGTGAATGACTTTGGACCTTGAATCCAACGCCTTTATGGATCCTCAGATCCTCCCGAGAGTTTTATTAGAGTTAGGGCTCTGTTGGCATGCCTTGTGTAGCAGAGTAGAAGAACCCTTACATATGGTAGACCACTGAGAATTTCAAGTTCTGCCTTTCTGAAGGTGACTGGCATGGACAATCAAGATGCCAAGTGAGATGTAAATGCTGGGGAGTTGGCTGTCATCACTCATCATGTAAGTCATTCCTTTCTGATCTGTGTGGTCTGAGGGATCTGAAGGAAACATCAGCCCAATGACACAGCAGGTCATACTGGGAACTGTGAGACCAGATATTCCTCCATCAACTGTGTATGGAGCCTTTGCAAGAACAAGAAAAGAGGTGTTGTATTCACAAGTATAACACATAGCTATTCTTTGTCTTGCTTTAAAAGAAAAGACAAAACTCCTGAACCATGTCTTCCAGCAGTGTGTTCTAATTCTGTTGTAAAAAGAATTCCATTACTAATGAGAACACTTTGGATGTAAAGGATGCTTAATGGAGATTTTTCTGTAATAACTAAATGTTAAGTCTTAAAACTTAATTAGGCTACCGCTAAAGTTCGGTTAGTAAAGCAGTTGCCTAGTGTTTAGGAAGCCTAGGTTCCACGTCCAGCATTGCATAAACCAATCATGGTAGCACATACCTATATTCTCAGCATTTAGGAGGTAAAGGTAGGAGGATCATAAGTTCAAGATCGTTCTTGGTCACATAGGAGGTTCAAGGCCAGCATGGGCTATGGGCTACCTGACACCCTACCCCACTCCAAAAACAAACAAACTAAAAAACTAGCTGTGATTGATGGCAAGTACTAAAGGGCTGCCATAATGTTTGTGTGAAATTTGGGCTCAGGCTGTCAGTTAGCCACACACTCTTATCAATACAGCTAGTGACCTTGGAATTGATCAGATTATGCAGTTCATTCAGCTCACTATTTAAAAGGCTTTCAGATAATTGCCACATGGTCTTATTAAATGCAACAGCCCAATTTCAAGGTTGTCCTGTCGGCTTCATCCTGGCAGGCTGTGCATGTGCCCATCACAGGCATTCCAACTTCCTCCTCACCAGACTGAAATCAGCGTAATGAAAACAGTCAAACTGCTCATAAAATGTCACATGGCTATGAGAACACATATTATTTCTACAGATATTTTCTGTCAGTCACTAGATCACTACTCAAATGACAGCCGTGCCTGGCAGAGACGTGCTTTAAAAATGACAGTCCCATACTGCAGGAGACCACTGGCGCAGTAAAATTTACTGCTCTGTCCCTTTGATCTCAGCCTACAAAAGACACAAAATGTTACTCGGGAATAAATAAAACATTTATAGAAAAGGGGAGAAAAGGTTATATGCTTCATTTTGCTTATCAATGTCATTTCCAAGCCAACAATTTTATTAGGGGTAGGGGTATGGTGACAAGCTATTTTTAGTTTGTGGGGGAGAAATGTGACATTTAGAACAAATGTCATAGCATTTCTTCAATAAAAATCCATGCTGTCAGCTGCCTCGCTAGCTCTAGAGAGCTGCAGAAAAGCTGGATGGACCCAGAGGAGCAGGATGGCTTGCTGGTTGTTATTGTTCCCTTTCAGGCCCTCCTCCCAGTGTGGACGGACACTGCAAAGTGTGTCTGTGCCCCATGGTTCTGGGAATCCACCTTGTTAGCAAAGGGGCCATTTAAAAACAAAAATTTAATCTGCCTACCTGAAAAAAAAATTATTCTGGGTAAAACCAAAAGCCCATCAGCTGTTTTGTTCACCAAATCTCCAGGACTCCCAACTTTCCCACAAATCAGAGAACTCAAATATCTGCTACTGTTATAGTCAACATGAAAACAGAAAATGACTTCATAATGATATATTTTAAAGTATCAGAAACAGTCGGGAAGTCCCGTGGTAGACTAGGAAAGAATTGGCATGTCCAGAGTTCTCCTTGTGAAGCATTTTGTCCCTGTCACTTTCCCTTTTCTCTGAATCTCCTATACTGGCTAGCATAGTTCTTGATAAAACCATGGAACAATTAAAGCCTTAGTTTGAAAAGTATGGTTTCTCTCCAGAATGCCCCATGTCTGCACAACATGCCACCTTCCCAATTACACAGTGATCCCGGTCATCTTTGCCGTTTTTCAAAGCCCAAGTCCTACTTATTCCAAATGTATGCCTGTTGAGTTATCATAGTGGTCCTTACTGAAGATATCTATGCACTCTTTTAACGTGTATTATCATTTTACACGTCTGTAATCCAGCAGAGACAGACACTGGCAGATGTCTGTGAGTTCAGGGTCAGCCTGGTCTACATATCTAATTCATGGTCAACCATGGCTATAGAAAAGGACAAAAAGAAGGGGAGGACATCTGTACCCTTTCCGTCTTTCCTTTGCCCACCCCCAAGTCAGTTCTCCAACCATGCCTTCTCTTCCCCCTTGGAGTCTAGCTAAGAAGAATGTTTTCTCTTTAACCAGGCTCCTCCTTCCCTTCGCCTGTGTCAGACGTTGGCTGGACCTCTGCCAGTTGCTCCAGGAGTCTGTATGTCTTACACCTGCCCTTGACTTTCAGGTGGCAGTTATTAATGGTCTCAACTTAGCCTCTGTCTTCTTACTGCCATTGATTAGCTAGCCATGAAGTGGCCACTCAGTAGGCACAGGCATGGGACCCAAGGAGTGAGAAGCAACTCCAGAGTTCATTCTCGGCTCTCAGCTGCCAAATCGACTTAGCAGGACGGTACCCTGCTCTATTATTACCTTAACAAACATCACTCAGCAAACATTTGCCAAGTCAAGGTCAGAGAACACTGACTACCAATGACAGCCTTCGCTCTCCCTTAATAAGCTGTTTCTTTCAGTCTGGGGGTTCTGGGAATCAAACCCAGAGCCTCTACTTACTAGGCAGGTACCGAGCTAGGTCTCCTAAGAAATCCTAGCTCTCAAGAACACAAAGCACTTACTCCTCCTACAGACTATACAAACTGTAACTCTCATACCAAATTTTTATTTGTTTACTATCCCAAATTATAGAATTATAGAGCATTTTCTGTGTGTACCTATCACATGCTTATGTCCTCCTGCAATCACACGAGTGTGTGTGTGTCTGTGTGTCTGTGTGTCTGTGTGTGCTGCGCGCACGTGTGCCTGTGTCTGTGCCAGATTGAAGTCAGGTATCTTCCTCAGTCCTCTCCACCTTATTTTTGGAGGAAGGCTGAACAGAATGTAGCTCTTCCCCCATTTGGCTCCTGGAGCTAGGCAGCTGGCACTGGGAATTCCCCGTCTCTGCCTTCCAAGTACTGCGTTTGCGGCAAGCCACCACACCTGCCTAGCCTTTATGTGGGAGCTGGGGATCTGAACTCTTCTGGTCCTTGTGCTGTTTTAGCAAGCACTTTAACCACTGAGCATCTGAGCAGTCCCAAGGCAAATATCACTTTGAAGGCAAAGACGGCTTCTCAATAATTGATTCCCCTGTGTTTTTCCTGGCCATTGTCAAAAAGTACCTCCAAACGAGGGCCTCTTCATATTCCCATCCTGACCATAACTGCAAAGGTTCACAGGGGTGCAAATACATCCCTGTTTCCATGCACATTGGAGCTCATTGACTTAGAAAATCAGCAGTTTGGGGACTATTTTCTATAATGTATTCTTGTCTTTACTTCCCTTTTTAATCCTCCTGCTATATAAAGCCATGTGAATAATTCATATGCACTGGTTCAGATGTAGGTGATGTTTTGAAATTTCACATTTATCTGAATTAGATATATATGATTCAGTAATTTGTGTATGCCCCCAATTACATTGTTAATCTGTTTTTCTAATAGTGCTTTGACACTTGTTCTCTGTATTGACAGCCTCATTGGCAGGATGGAGGTGTATGATTTTCTTTTTGTCGTTAAGCATTGTCATTTTTCACCATGGATTCTGAAATACAAAGAAAAATAATTCCTTGCATATAGATTTATTTAAGACTTTAATGAATTAATTTTATGTCATTTGAACTTTGTTTCTCCCTCCGTTCTGGTGTAGGTGAGTGTAGCTCAGATCTGTTCTGGTGGAGCTGACGAGTCATCAGTAACAGTGCTTTCTATTAACCGTATCGTAGGATGCTGCATGCCCATTATGTATAGGTATAGTTCTCTTAGCTAGCAGCTGATTGCTTAGAAAATAGTTCTAATAAACAGTTCCATGCACAGTTAGAACCTGAGGCCTCCAGAAGGAAGCAGACTGTGAAAGATAAATCTATCTTCTCTGCAATTAAAAAATTGGAAGGATTGATTTTTGTATGCTTAGAATAAATAAGAGAAAGAGTGTGGCCAGAGAGATGACTCCGTGGTTAAGAGCACTCATTGCTCTTGCAGAGGACCCAGATTAGATTCCCAGCACCCATATTATAGTTTACAACTGTCCCTAACACCAGTTCCAACAGATCGATGCCCTCCTCTCACCTCTGTGGGTGGGTACCACGCATGCACATGGTACACATACTTACATGCAGAAGAAACACTCATAAACACACACAATGAAATTAATAAATCTCATTTTTAAATTTTTAAACAGAGAGTGAGAAGAAGTAATGAAGAATAGCTTTGGGTGTTTTGAGATTTGGTTTGGGGAGTTTTGTTGTTTGTTTGTTTGTTCCCTGTGTGCATTTAATCACAGGACCTAAATCAGAAGAGCAAAAATTAGGGACAAGATAGGACCATGATGATCTAGGTTCTTTAGATGTCGAAAATCATTTAAGGAAGGGATCTGGATTCTTCTCCATGGGGCAAGGTGGAGCAGTTGGAGCCTGTCCACCTGTATCCCTGGACAGCTGAGGTCCATGATGCTCCTGGTGCCTTCACTTCCCAGACACTCTATTGTTCTATTGTACCACAGCTTCCTCATCCCCAAGTAGAAATAATCAAGGTACTTTTTCTTTTTGATTTTTCTTGGTGATTAAGTTCAGAGTAGTAAAGATTGGAAATGTTTTATATATGTCCATTCAGTGAATAAACAGATAAATATCACATACATATCACTATATAAACAGAGAAACACTTATGATAGAACTTACTTAATGAGAAGCATATGTTTCTTCTTTCAAGATGGAGTTTTGTTATACAGCTCAAACTGGCCTCACCCTCTTCCTGTCTGTTTTGAGCGCTGGGATTGCAAGGCATATTCCATCACAGCTGCCGTGCTTTACAGCTGAATACAGAGAAGTGCATCAACACTCGTTCTCAGGGGTAAAACTGGCTTAGCAGTCTCTATTTCCACCAACAGCATTTCGTACTCAAGGTCTTCAGTGTGAACTCTGAACAAAAAAAAAAATGAAGAATTTATGTTTAATTAATTCATTACTTACAAGCCAGTTTTATGTGACTCAGTCTGAGTCACCTTCTATTTGTAAAGACCATCATCTTACTTGTTTTACTTGTTCCCAGACCCCTCCGCGCTAACTCTTTAGGGAAGGTGTGTGCCTTGTTCCTAAAGTGGCGGTGCAGCCAGCTCTACAGACACAATGACAAGTTCAGTTCACTTGCCTATAGTGCACAAAGCAAGTCACTGGAAAAAGGGCTTTATCCTCAGGGATGGCCAAGAGCTACACCATGTAAAATATTAAAATACAAGGGGGATGAAATTAATTTAGACTATAATAGCAGTTTTGGGTTGTTCCCATTTTTAAAAATATCTAGGTTAATTTGCTTCTGACCAGTTTTTAAATTAAAGTTAATCATGGAAAATATTGTAATTCAAATATTCAAAAGCTAGAAAGCATAGAAATTCATATTATTTAGAAACATTTTTCTAAGTGATTTTTTTTTAAACTGAGTTCTCATCTGAAATTGTTCACTTTGCAGTCAATGTTTGGGGGTGACATGGTTTTAAGAAATTGTTATTTTTCACTAGCAATTCTTTTCATAGGTAGAAGTAGAATTTTAAAATTCTACTGTGTTACTTCAACTCAAATTAGAAATAGACATAGGAAACATGAAGGTGGGGTGGGGGTATGTGGTGGTCAGAAAAGTGAGAATTTGGTGTAAGGATAGGGAAAGCTCTGATAGGCGAAGATGTTCCTCCTGTCACCGCCCACTACTGCCCTTCATTCTTCACAGGCTATTGTTTCCCTTCCCCTGATAGGCTAAGATGTTCCTCCTGTCACCGCCCACTACCGCCCTTCTTTCGTCACAGACTATTGTTATCCTTCCTCTGATAGGCTAAGATGTTTCTCCTGTCACCGCCCACTACCGCCCTTCATCCCTCACAGGCTATTGTTAGCCTTCTGCTGGAGGCAGTGAAAGCTCTCTGAGAGCAGGCACTGAGCCTGCAGGCTGCATCCCCAGTCCCTAGCATGTATAGAAGGTTAATGAGGATTTGTTAAATGAATTAGTTAATTCACTTATAAGTCATTGTGCAATTTGGTGATTATTCATTATGTTCAAGAGACCCATTTCCCATGCATTAGTAATTAGTCCTGCTGGGAAAGAAATTTCATAAACTGTAAGGAGGGCAAATCAAAGCCAGCCAATGTGCCAAGGAATGTATTACAAAGTCACGGCTGAGTAAACATAAATCTGCAGGATGTTCATAAAGAATCAAATGTGAGCAACAGCCTAAATGGCCAGTAGTAGGTGATAAGTTAAAAATACCACATTTGTATAACACAGGACCAGGTGGTCAATTAATCATGTTATAGTGATAAAGAATTTTCACAGTCTTGTCGAAAATTAAACTATTATAGCCTGTATGTGTGATATCAATTTTATAAAAATTATAGTATACATTTACTTAGAGAGACCAAGACTGCTAAATATCTAGAGTAATGTTAGTAGAAGTTATGTATAGGGGTAGAAACCCAGGGATCTTGCTTTCTTTTTAATGCCTGTGATTTTGAAATTTTCTGAAGTGAACATTAATTCTTTCTGTGAGCAGGGAAGAAAGGAAAACTTCCTGGTACTGATTTGGGGGCAGTGGGTCAGCCCATCCATGAGGAGCAAAAGGGGAACAGGGCCATATGGAAAGGAAGAGTGGACACAAGGAGGACAGAGCACAGGTTAGCTGTTTAGAGTCATGGCCACCAGCATCCGTGTGGTTGGAGACAGATGACATAAGACCCTGCTTACCTGGGAGGGAAGCGGGTCTGTGTGCTGTTAGCCCTGCTCTGGATGAAATCACACAAGTATGAACTGTATGGAAATTAGAAACCCAGACACCTGACAAAAGGGGTCTGGTGTTGCTGTCTCCTGGCTTCATCAGCACAGGGTCTAAGCCTGTATAAGTCTTCCTATGCGTTTATGGGTTTCTTCTTCTAGACCCTATTCTGTCTAGTTTGTTGGTTTTTTTTTTCTGGTGTTTGTGATTGGGTTCTAGACTTTGTGCATAAGAACCCTACCACTGAGCTCCTTCCCCACTAACATGCATTTGTTTCCATCATGACATCTACAGTGAGGGTAGGTAGAGTGGAGTGAGATTGGCTTAGAGCTTGGTGGGCAATGCAGGTTTGAACGGCTCTATCATCTATAAACTCCACAACCGTGCACGCGTTTGTTTCAATGTTCTAAGTCAGTAGTGGTAACATGAAGCTATTAGCAATCCCTTTCAAGTTTTAGACAAGAGAGAGATATAGAAGTTCCCCGGCTCTCTGCCTTCACAGTACAAGACGGCTAATGAATGTTCTCTTGTATATGCTGGTCTCTTTTTCGTGGTTGTGATTTTACTAAAAGTACATTATAGTTACAAGACCGTAGGCTGGTATAAATAGCTTATTTGAAACGTGATTGTTTTTAGGTGTGTGCTTCTTAATGGTGTTGCTGGTGGTGGTGGTGGTCAGAAATAGCGTGACTGGTTTTCAGGTGTGCTTTTGTTGTTGTTGGGGGGTGGGGAGTAGTAGTAAGTAATAGAAATAGGTGAGTCGAAAGCTGCATTCAGAAAAGCAAACCACTTGCATAGACCAGGTGTTGGGAATTACTTCTGTTTGCTGACAATGAGCTGTCACCTATACTGGCCTTACAGAAATCAGTCCCTGAGAAAGGTGCTCACATCGTCACCATCACCGTGGAAAACTGGCCGAGCACCTGCTGTGTCCAGAGGGACTGCTCTCCCACTTCTCACTCCATAAGCAGCGTCCTTCTGTTGGGAATTAAATGTTCACAGTCCAGTCTGTGTCTGTGTGTGCTTGTTCACTTGGGAAAGTTCTTTGGGGGTGTTTTATTTGCAGCAGCAGCGGGGCAATGTGACAGTAGGCAAGGTTAATAATATTGGCCACTCACTCTTTCATCTTAGATTCTTTCCAAGTACTCATTTTTCGTTGTGGTTTTACCATCATATATTCCCAGACTGAGATAATTACGCATTACACATATGCTCACGTATATGTAAGCATGATGTTTGACGTGTGTTTGTAAGAGGTATGAACACTACACAGAGCCTCTGAAAATCCTGTGTATTTCCTCAGGTGTCTGTGTGACTGACTGCTGAACTGGATCCCACGTGCACTGGAGGCTTCTGTTTCCAGTTGCATACATCCCTGCCTCGGTTAGGACAGGGAATTCTCTCTTCTTCTGTATTTCCCACCCCAAGGTGTCTGGAGACAGCCAGTGACCCAGAGCAGCAAGTCATCCCGCTCCCTCCTGCCTATTTCAGCCCATTTTGTCCTCCGCTCCAGTGGCGGATGTCAGCGCCCTTGCTGCCGTTGCCCTCAGCTTCCAGCCTCTGCCGGGATCCAGTCCGCTACCACTTTACCCAGGCCTGGAGGTGACTCAGACAAGCTCTATGAAGGCTGGAAGCCAGATAACAGTATGCATTGGTCAGTGCCCTAGCTAGAGCTGGACATGCTTGGTTTTATGCCCTGCTGTGTGATTCCCCAAGCCAGAGAGAATCTAAACGCAGTTTCATGTGAATTTCCTCACTGCCAACAAGCAAGTGTTCTCTAATCTGAGCAATTTCATTGAGAATGATAGAGATATTTTATCCTTTAAAACTCATACTGGAATAACTAAACATTTGTGTGAAATTCCCTCTTAATTTTTTGTTTTTAATTTCTGTTATTTTTTTCAGTTGGAAACATAAACAAATTATGTATTTTTAGTTTTGTATATTTGTAATTATATATTTAATTATGTGTGGTGTGACTTTTTTTATGACAACTGGTGTTTCAAATATATTTGCTTTGACCATTGTCAACACACTTGATAGTTGTTTACTTAATGCCTTAATTTAAGGTCTTACAACCTTTTTTTATAAATTTTTTGAAAATATTTTTAGTAACCTCTATATCTCATCATAAAGTTTATTTCTGAAGTATTATTGGAAATGAATATGATAGAACTGAGAATGATGAACTTATTTCCCAGATAGAGTCTGACTTCCTGTTCAGGGGAGGAGTCTGGAGCAGCACACAGCTGTGGGTTGGATGCATCCCAGACGGTGTTCACAGCCTTCTCATGGGTCCCCCTGTACATCCCCTGTGTATCCCTTCTTGGTTCCCTCTTGTATCAACTGCTTTTTCTGTCACCATGACCAAATGCTGGACAGGAAGCAATTTAAAGAAGAGGTTTAGTTTCTCTCATGGTTTCCAGAAATAAGTCCATCCAATAGGGAAGGCCTGGCCGCAGGCAACACTTGAGTGACGGGTGTGTGGCTCCTCTGCTCACATCTCTGGGGACTAGTGATGAAAGGACTCCAGCTCTTGGGATGCCAGCTTCAGGGTCAGGGCATTCCATCCTACTCCACCACCCCCAGTTAATCCATTCTGAAGAAGACTTTACAGACATCCCTAAGGCTAGGCCTCACCACAGCCACCAGGGCTCAGACAGTTCTTGGGTAGTTGTTCCCCAGCCAGGAGATCCTCACCTCCATTTTCGTCTCCACGTGCTATTGACAGCCAGCCTTTGCCTGGAAGGCTCTTCCTGCCTCGTGACTTCTAGTCCTTTAGACTTCGTCTCTGATGGTTTCTTCCTGCCCAGGTCAGACCACCACATAGTGGTCACACCCCGCAGTACACAGCAGTGCTGTGCACATCCTTCCACTTCCCATTCCTCGCCGTAATGAAAAACTGAAAGCAACTTAAAGCGGGGAGGTTATTAGGTTTTGTTTTTTTCAGTTAAGAGGTGTCAGTGTGGTGATTTGCCCTGGTTACTCTCAGATCTGTGAGAAGGCTGCCATGGCGGAAGAGTATGGTAAAGGAGAATTGCTCACCTCATGGCATCGAGGAAGGAAGGAGAAAGGAGGGACCCAGTTCCTAGTATACCTCTAAGGTGAGCCAGTGACCTGCTTCCTTCAACTAAAGTTGCCATGATCTCCCAATAATGCCACGGACTGGCTTTCAACATGAGACATGGGAATATCTAGGATCCCGTGTATGAGACCACTAATATTTACATACGTTATTGAAAGCTGTTCATCTTCCTCATTCCAGTGTAAGTTCCAGAAGGAAAGAGACCATGCCTAATGTGCAGTAGCTGCACAGTGAAAAGTTGTGGAATAATTGAGTCCGTTATATATGAAAATTGTTTTGTTTCTATGAAAACAAAAGATTAAATGAAGAGAACTGTATTTGTATGATGTTTTTGTTTCATGAAATAGTGCCCTTGGTTACTCTGGTCCACACAGATAGCCACTCTAAGCGTCTTCTACTTGACTTAATTGCTACTTTGTAGAGATTTTTATCTTCAGTCCCTGGTCTAGCCTTGAGACTTGCCTTTCAAAATGTAAAGCCCTACTTCAGACCAGGATTGAGTCATAGCTTCCCCTACTTCCATCACAAGTCAAGTTTAAGACGTATTTTTCTAAAGAAGCAAGAGGAAACGAAGCGTGGTGGCTTACATCTTTAATCCTAACACTTACTTGGGAGGCTGGGGCTGGGATAAAAAGGGAAGGCCAACCTGGGTCACATAGTGAATTCCAGGCCAGTTCAGGGTATAGAGTGGACCTTTTCCAAAAAAAAAAAAAAAAAAAAAAAAAGGGCAAGAGAAAATTGTTGGCTTCCTAACTCTTGTGAAAGACCATGAAACCTGTGGGTTTCTAGCTTGTATTTCCAAGTGATGCATACGGTTTGCTTCTGTGGTCTTGGGTTGATTACCTGTAGTTCTCCTGGTTTTAAAAGTCCTGAAAATAGGTTTTTCAGCACCCCCTGGAACCCAATGTGACAATCTGGGTGTCTCAGTGAAAGGACACTGAGCCCTTTTAGGCTCTCCGGTGCTCATGGCATCAGCCTCTTTGTTTTTGTTATAACTGCTGCACTTGAAGAAGAGGGGAACGCTGTTCCTGTCATATTTTTGAGCACATGATTTTAACCTGAGCATTGACTAACCCCCATCAGTGAGGTCGACGGGGCTGGTGCTGGGGCTCAGTGCTGGAAGTGTCTGTTTGCAGGAGGCCATAGGTTCAACCTTCAGCACAGAAGAAAGGAAGGACAGGGAAGGAAAGGAAGGAGAGAGGGGAGGAGAAAAGGAAGGGAACTCTGAAACATTAAAAAATGTAAGTTAAAGAAAACCAAAAGTTAGAAGAAACCCCTTTTCTTGCGGCACTAATAGTAGCATGTTGGGATCAAGGAAGATGATCTTCATGGACAGCCACTCTGCCCAATCATGTCATGGATCTTCCTGGGCAAAAACATGGTAAAAACCTGTTTCCCCTCTGTACCACACAAAGCCTCATTGCCCTTCTCTGAAAATTCTGCAGAAGATTAACATTGTCGTAGTGAAAATAACATTGGCTGCTCCCCGTTTCTCAGCAGCACCAGATAAACACGGCTGTTTCACAGCAGCCTGTTCCCCTGTTACAGGGTCAGCTGTGCTCTGCAGACAGCATTACCTCTGTAGCTCTCACAGCTGTGATGTATCTGCCGTCCCAGTCAGAGAGTGAAGTAAGAATGTGCCGGTGTTGAGAATAATCACGTTTTGTCTTTTCAGAGAATTTATTCACATGTTTATAGCAGTGACCTACACTTCAGATTTACAGTGCTTTAATATATGTGTTTTAAATATGAACATAAAAATTTAATATAGAAGAAAGATCCTCCAAGTTCCCTCTTCCATAAAGCTAACAAACAAACTGCACTTCTGCACGGCTTCCTTGATGAGCTCGGAGTAATTAAGCAGACATAACACATAAAGGAATTTATTAGGCTTTTATTAAGGCTTGATAATTTGAGTTTCAGATTTAAATCTCAGCGGGCTCATAATTGTCGTCATTTCCTAGTTTGAGCCACGTTTGGAAAGAAGTTCAGCCTCAGTGCAAAGGCAAGGCAAATTCAGATGGAGAATCCAAAGGGCCATTTTTATTAACCCAGAGCTGAATGCAGGTGTCAATTTCTCCTAACATAAGGTTTTTAGTAAGGAGTGCGAACACTGCTTAGGGACCGAATCTGTGTGGTGCCTTAATGTGGAAGGAAGAGACTCTTTCAAACTCTAGAAATGTGAGTGACTCTAATTCACAAAGGAAGGCAACTTCAGTCTGAATACCATCACAAGAAATACACCTGGACTGGTCCAAGGCTCTGCAGAGACTCTAGGGTGCTTCATAATGCTGAACAGGTATCTTCTGGTTACACTGGATTGTCATGGTTTTAACTTTTTTTTTTTTTAAACCAAATGTTTTTCAAAACGTTGGTGAAGACTTCTTTGACTGTTTGGATTGTTTTGTTGAATTTTTTTTTAGTGCTGAAATGACTGGTCCCACTAAGTTCATAAAGAAAAAACAAAACTTAAAACTGGAGCGATAGCTCCATCAGCAGAGTGCTTGCTCACATAAAATGCCAGCTATTTTTCCAGGCGTTGCCTTAATTCCAGGGCTAGGATGCTGAGGCTTGCTGGTCAGTCAGACTAGCCAATCAGAATTGAAACTCTGTCCTGGAAGTTAAGGTAGAGAGCTGAGGGACCGCATTTGTTCAAAGGGAAAGGCATTTGTCATATAATCACAAGGAACCACGTTTGGAACTCCAGCCCTCACATGAAAGCTAGCGGCTGTGGTAACCCACCTCTAAGCCTAGCACTTGGGAGGTGGAGATGGGATTTCCCCAAGGAATGACCAGAATTAGTTAATTCAAAAAAAAAAAAAAGAGGGTGGGGCTTATTTCTTACCATGTTAGAGGGTGGAAAGCCTGGAGTCAGAAGGTCCCTTGTTAATGAGTGGTTTTTGTGTTGTATCACCTTATGGTCGAAGGCAGAAGGGCAAGACCGCAAGAGGTCACATTCACAGCTCTGGTCCTTCTGTGAAGCTTCCATGCTTTATGCGGGTCGAGCTTCATGACCAAAACACCTCCCACCTTCCCACAGTGGACAGTAACCTTCCAAAGCATCCTTTACTGGGGACACATCGAGACCACAGCAATACAGTCGACATCTTCTTTTCTTATTGATTCCGTATTTTCCATAAAATGGCAGTCTACTGGGAGTCATAAAAACAAGCATTTCTCTGATAGAGGCACCAAAGGCACCCAGTGCGACAGGCTCCTCACCTCTCCTCATGTCCCTGTCTGCCTTGCTCTCAAGAACCTGTCTGATAGCTGAGCCACACCTAACTTTCCATGACAGTCTGTCTTGGATTGCTGTCCCAAACAGCCAGCAAGGCCAGTGGGATAGGATGACAATACAATGTCTATTCCCCAACACACAGTTTGACTTTTACTTCATGCTCAAGTCTGAGACTGGTAAGTGCCCTTTTTGCCTCTTCCAGATGCCCAGCTTAATCCTACCTTTTGAAACAGTGACTGGGACAGACAGCCGTAGACGAAGTCACCTCTCCTAGGCTCTTCATCCTCAGCCCCTCTCTGAAGCTCTTTTCCACGCTGCTCTGTCTGGCACTCGGCAGTGCAGAGGCCTCACTTCCCTCATTGGTCACTTTAGACCTAAGGTCAGTTTCTCAATCTCAGCTTTAGACCCCTCAGATGCCATGCCAGTGGTTCGCCTCTGATTTGGAGACAGAATAGCTTAGAGGATGGTGATTTCACCTTTTCATCTTTTCCCAGTCTTTCTTTCCCTCCTTAGTAACTTCCACTCTTCCTCAAGATTCTCTCACTAACCACCCAGAATTCCTAATTCTGTGATAACTCCTGAACTACAGATACAGGTATTTATTAAGTAAAAAATCAGGAAAATATGTGTGGAGTTCAGTTCTCATACACTTTGTGTCCTTAAAATGATGCTGTTATCCGCATTATTAACTGGATTCCCTGTCCCTAGTGTTGTCCTTCCAGCTCTGGCTTAATTATGGCCCCAGAATGATTTATTCCCTTGTTCCTAATTACTGCTCTATTGAATGCTAGTCCCGAAGGATGTTTTTGCCAATTTGCAGGCATAATTTAAAACACACACACACACACACACACACACACACACACACACTACAATATTGTCAGTTTAAAATTGACTCTTTAACAGACTTTTGTAGCTATGCATGGTAGCCCAGGATTATAACCCCAGCATTTGGGAGGTAGAGGCAAGATCAGGAATTAAAAACCACCTTCCTTCACTACCTAGCAATTTTAAGGCCAGCCAGGGCTACATCTGTCAGATAGATAGATAGATAGATAGATAGATAGATAGATAGATAGATAGATAGATACAGACAGATAGACAGATAGATAGACAGACTTCATCAAAATCTCTCCCTCTTATAGGGCATGATTGTGGTTTTATCTACTGAATATATCTAATCGCCCTTGTTCATGAAATTAAAAAAAAAAATGTGGAAACCTTACGGAAGAACCAGAATTTGAACATTTTTTTTCTTTAGTTTTAGTCCTGTTTGGAATCTAAAAGCTTAGGAAGCGTAGATTGAGTCAAAATAGAATTTAGCCTCATCGGTACCACCCTTACGCCAGCAGCCATGGTGATCTGTCGCAAGCCTTGACTCAGCACACAAAGGCCTGCCCTGGGCCCTTCCTCTGCATCAGTGTCTCCCACCACTCCCTACCCTAGCGCTAAGTAAGTTTGATAAATTTTATGCCTGAAACTACTGGGGAGAGGAAAAGCCATGGGTGACATTGTCATGTCAGCCCAGAAGCTTAGCATTGTAAAAGGGAGACTAAAAACTCAACAGCTTTGAAGGTGAGGTCAAGTGCCCTCCCTCCTCCTAGGCAATTTGTTTGTTTTTTCTGCTTGTGTGTGTGGGGGGGGGGCACTAACGTAAAATGAATTGCTTTTACTAGTCTTTAACCCTGACTTTCCCAGCCTCTCCGTCGTGTAGTGCCTCCAAGGCCCATGAGTGTCAGAGTAGAAGTTTGTGTGTTGCTTCTCACTGTCTCTAAGCTGCCCAGAAGCACCATAGCGAAGCTCAGTCTTTCTCAATTCATCATCTTCATGGGTTCAGAACATAGTTTATTTTTGATTTTGTGTTTATGTGTTTATTGATGTGTACATACAAGTACACATGCATGTTGGTGGCTGGGCACTTGTACACTGTGAAGATAACCTCAGATGTCATTTTTCAGTGTTATTCATTGTATTGAGATGGAGTTTCTTGTTGGCTAGGAGCTCCCAGACAGGCTAAACTGGATGCCCAGTGAGGTGAGGGAGCCCCTGCCTTTGCCTCTCCGGTACTAGAGTTATGAGCACTGATCACCACACCCGGGTTTTTATATGGATTCTATGGCTTGAACTCAGGTCCTTGTGCCTGGAAGTCAGGTACTTCCCAACTGAGTCATCTTCTCAGCCCCTGAAGATTGCCTTTAATCAGAAATGAATAGGCAGCTAAGAAGTGAGCTGTAGAAGTGAAGGCTAGAACCCTTTTTTTCCTCTTTCCTCAAGTGTCTGTAGGAATAGACGTCATTGCTAAAGCCCTGTTGCAAAGTGACTGACCCAGTCTTTGGCAGCGGTGAAGTTAATCTCACGTGCACTTTTAGCCTTATACATCCATGTTCAGGAGAGAAAAGATGTTGACTTATTGAAATGATTGTACTGTGTAAGGATTTCTACCCAACCAGCCACTCCTGAATCCACTAATGTCCTCACTTTCCTAAGTGAGACTTGGGAGGTTTTGTGTCATACTTTAAAAAGAACACTGAGGTTTTTCTCAGCTATAAAGAACAAAGTTAAGTCACTTGCTGGGGAGTAGATAAAACTGAAGATAATCGGTCAGAGAATTAAACCAATCTCACATAAGTAAGTTTTGTGTCATTCACAGTTCTTATATGTTGTATAGACACACATGCGATTATGTATGTGTCTATAACATGGAAGAAGAAGTGAAATAAGGAGGACTAGTGGGTGTGTGAGAAGGGAAAACACACTCAAGCTATGTATGCATCTGTATGCAAACGTTTGTTCCGTGAACATGGGCTGATGAAAGGAAAGAAACAACAGAAAGAAGGCTGTCGTGAGTTCTAAGCTGAGGATGTAAAGAACCAAGAAACAATTGATAACAGCAGAAATACAGCATTATTTTGGTTCCTGAGAGAAAGTCTGCTAAACTATCACAAATATGAATAATATCATTTGACACTTTGGACTTTAAAAAAAAAAAGACCGTTAAAATCATCCATCTTCTTGCTTTGCTTGGCTTTGTTTTGGGGAAATATTAAACAGGCCCATTGAAGAGCCCTGAGCTAGGGTAGGGAGCGACTGCTGACACTGGTGCTCTTCTTTGAAAGATGCTTTTAATTTCACTGCACTGGAAGCCCTGGTCATAGCCTGAGCGCACAGCACAGGCCGAGGTCCCAGGCCCGTAGCCACTGCTCTCCTCCATCATCAGGAGGTCTGTGGGGAGCCATGCTGGCTGACTGCAGAAGAGCATGCAGCTTGCTGTGTGTGTCCAGGAGAGAGGGAGCGCCTGAGACTCCAGCAGCACAGCGCACTGGGGAACTTCTCCAAAGGAGGCCAGACGTGGGCTGACAGTGTGGTTCTCAAGGTGGGAGGCCAGTCTAGAAGGAGAGCCCTGCATTCACTCCCCGGCCCTTCCGTTCACTTCCTGTGTGTGGCTGTTGACAAGTGTGCCCTGCAGTAGAAGATAGAAGCAGTGCTTGTGAGTCTCATGCCTGTTAAGTTACACATGTCCAGATGAGTTTAATAAAACAGGGCTTGGCCGATAATCTGCTTCTCTATTAACTTGTTTTCTTTGTGTTTCTGAGACAAAGTTTTAGTGTAGTCCAAGATGACCTCAAACTTGCTGTATAACTGAGGCTGGTCTCCAATCACTAATCCTCCAGCTGTAGCCTCTTGCGTGCTGATATTACAGATGTACACCAGCATGCCCAGATCTCAGTTTCTCTATTATTTGGAATCAACCTGATAAATGAGAGCGAATAGTGCTATGGGTAGGGCATAGTTAGATGAAGGCTAACCGTGTGTTTCTATATTGTCAGAAGGGAGATAGCACACGTAAGATTACAGAGTATTTGGAAATGTACATCAGACATATGCTGGTCAGACTTCACTGTGTCAGTGAAGGGGTCTATTAAAAGCTTCCAGAGTATTAGATTCTGACTTCGAAAAGAAAATACTCTTGTCAGTTTTAGGCTGTGAGAGGGAAATGTGAGGAGATACTGAGCAAAGCAGTAAGCACATGTAGCCCACTAGGCAGAATGGTGTAGCCCTTGTAGAGTGCTGTCTTCTAGGTGCTGCCTGTTACTGCCGTGGAGCTTGCAGAGACTTGCCCTGCCGACAGTCCGGATGGGTGTGAATGCTCTTAGACTGCATCCTGCTGTAGCCACAGTAGGTAGCTGACTGCAGGGAGCACAGAGTACAAAATGAAAACAGTCATAGAGATCAGCATAATCCCAGTGAACAGGATGTGCTCACACCAGTCCTTTGTGAGGGCACTGGAGGGCATTTGCACACCAGACTTTTAGTCTCGTCCTCCTGGTGAGACCCATGTCTGAATGAGCAGAGCTGTGGTGAGTTCACCCCTGCTGCTCAGGAGAGGAATCTGAGATTATATTGAGACAGGATCTGGGATCGTCTTGAGGCTTGTCTTGGTTACTGTTGTACTACTGTGAAGAGACCCCATGACCAAGGCAGCTTAAAAAAGAAAGCAATCAATTGGGAGCTTGCTTACAGTTTCAGAGGCTGAGTCCATGACCATCATGGTTGGAAGCGTGGCAGCCGGTAGGCAGGCACGGCACTGGAGCAGTGGCTGGTTTCCTTCTGATCCACAGGCAGCAGGCAGAGGGAGAAAGATTGGGCCTGGCGTGGATTTTAAACCTCAAAGCCCACCCCGGTGACACAACTCTTCCAACAAGAACAACCCTCCTAACACTTTAACAGTCTGCTAGCTGGAAAGCCAACATTGAGATATATGAGCCCTAGAGGGCCGGCCATTCTCAGTCAAACCACCACCAGAGTCCTAGAAAGTACACCTGGAAAAATGACTTACTTGGCAGATATTTGCAGGCAGAATATGTAAGCTACAGAGACAGGTTTTGGTTTTTCAATGGGATCACCTTTGAAACCTAACTGACATAGCCACACAGGAGGACAAGTTTTATGTGCAATTAGTTCCTTGGATTCAGAACTATGGTTTTCCATATCATCATGGAATACACCTTTATTTAGAAAACTTAGAAGGGATAATATCAAAATAAAAGCACACCATCTGTTTTTCAGGCCTAAAAGGAATATTTTAAAAGTTAGTGTGTAGTCTTAAAGAACTATAAAAACAATTTCTAACATCCTGTCGTACTCACAGACTATAGCAGGCTTTCTTTGGGGCCACCAGTCCCCAAATCATAACAAAGAAACTTATTAGTTATGAATGTTCAGCCTTATCTTATGCTTGTCCCACTATCTCTTATAACGTAATATAACCTCTTCCTCTTCATCTGTTTTGTCTCAGTACTTTTTATCTTTCCTTCATTCTTTATGTCCTACTCCATGTCTGACCATCTGACATCTGCCTGACTGGCTGACCCCTAGTGTCTCCCTTCCTCTTTTTCTCCCTCATTTTTCTTTCTCTCCTCTCTTTTTGAGCCTAGATTCCTCTTCCTACTTATTCTTTCAGCCCACCAGCCCTGTCTGTCCCTCTACTGCTTAGCTATTGGTTTTTTAGCTTTTTATCAGACCAATCAGGTGCCTTAGGCAGGCAAGGTAAATCAGCTGCAGATTTTTACATGATTGAACAAACGCAGCATAAACAAAGGTAACATACCTTTACATAGTTAAAGTAATATTCTACAACAACAGACCATGTAAATAACAGACATTTATCAATTTTCTTCAAAGAGAAGTCACTATTCATATATTCTCTCTCTCCCTACTTCCTCTATCCTTACCTCTTTTTTTCTATCCCTTTCTTTTTGTAAATTTTAGAATAAAATAGTAAAGATATATATAATAAGTAACAGGATATAGAGTTAAGCAACAAATTAAGAATTCAGTCATTATCACTCAGCAGAAAAATGGGCAAAGTCAAAATGCATGGAAATTACAACAAATACTTGACCTTTTATGTCAGCATAGATTGTGGCTGTGTGTGGGGTTGTGGTACTTTTAAAGCTGATGATATAGACTGTTGGATATAGAAAATAAAGCACCATAAACTCTCTAGGAAAGTATAAGTCAACACAGCCTCTATAGAAAGCAGCTTAAATGTAAATATGACAGTGGGACACTGAAATAGTCTTTCCTCCCGATAATTCCCCATCTAGATAAATGCTCCCCCACAAACCCAGAGAAGCGTGTGTTCTTGTTGCTAATAGTCAAAAACTGGCAGCAAGCCAGGTGCCTTTAATAGGAAAGTGATTAAATATATTATAATGTCTTCATTATCTGACCTCATGTGCACTCATGAAAACTAAATAAGGGGCTCTGTGGCAACAGAAGGTGTTGGACTTTCTCCTGTCAGCGTGGGGAGCCATTGTGGGGCTTTAAGTAGAAGCACGACATGACCAGACTTGAGTTTTTAAAATATCTTCCTGGACGGATTATGGAAAACAGATCAGAGAGACATAAACTAGAACAGAGACTCCCATTAGGAGGGTGTTAATCCAGTTGACCATTAATGATGGCCCCTTGAGATGGCAGCTGCAGTGCTGTTACCAGCCAGGAACACTTAGACATAGCAGTATATTTTAGGGTTCTGTTTTGACATGTCTTGGGCAGCTCTTCATACAAAATGCTTACCGAGGCAAAGATGATAGAAGAGGTTTGCTGACTTTCTCATCAGCTGACTAAATTATTTAGAATTATAAATCAATTTCTCTCACTCATCTGCTTTTCATGTCCTTGTTAAAAGGCTAGAGCCCTTCGAGGTGACTTTGGGGTTCTTTTTCTTCAGCAGCATGAAGCTCTGAGCACATGCTATGATCAGCTTACATGGGCCTAGCTTAAGTTTAGGTCTAATAGTACAGTTAGCTTCTGCTTTCCCTCCACAGATTTCTTCTTTTATTGTCATTTTCAAAGGCTACATGGTATGGGTGCTTTTTGTTGTACACCAGTTTCTCCACCGTTTGAGACTAGGCAGATTTAAATTACTAATAAGTGCATGAGCATAAAAGTCACCATCTTAGCCATGCTGTGGCTTTGATCCCTTGGTGGCTGTCAAGGTGTCGCTTGATATTTATCTCTTAACATGAATATTTCATATTGGTTTAGGAAAGGTCATCTAATAATAAAAAGCCATTTTAAGTCCTCACCAACTACCTGTAGTGATCAGATTCCCAGGATTAATTACGTGTTTGTAATGTGTCTTTATAGCAGTAACTTGACTTTAAACTTGAGGATGTAGCATAGCATGGTAAGACTCTAGAGCCAGACTATAGAGAGGGTGAATGTAGTTGTCACCTACCAAGCATGGGACCAGGGCTATGGGACTCAGTGCCTTTGGGCCTCTAGGTCGAAGTGGTGTTGCAGTACCAAATTTAATTATATTAGTAAAACGTGTACTGTTGTTATATATTAAATGAAAACTTTAAGTGAGAAGTCTTTCTTGATGGCATGTGCTAACAGTTTCACTGAAAAGCACACAATAAGAGAACCACTTTGTAGTGGCATTTCAATTGTATTTTAATAAGTAAAGACTGCCTGAAGATCTAAGAGTAAAACAGTCCCACTGGTCAGGCTTACAGACCAGATTATGATAACACACACCTTTAATCTCAGTAGCCACAATGACACACAACTTTAATCCCAGTAGCCACAGTAGTTGCCATAGAAACTGGGCAGTGCATGCCTTTAATGACAGTGGTTCATGCCTTTAATCCCAGCCCTAGATAGGATTATAAAATGAGAGGAAACACAGCTCTCAGACACACCTCCTTCTGAGATTCCTGGAGGCAGGCTCACCATTTTTGGACTGAGGTCGAAGTATCTTCAGCTTGAACCCCAATTTCTGACCCTGAGTTTTTATTAATCGTGCTTCATTTAATTGTGCTTCACCACTCGAGGCTAAGCTTTGGTCTGTGGGGTTTTTTTTAAGATTTTTATTTTATTATTTATTTATGTGTGTCTCTATATGTGTGTACACTCGTGCACATATGTGTATGTATATGCTCAAAGGCCAGAAGAGGGCATCAGGTTCCCCAGGGCTAGAATTAGACAGGTGTGAGCTATCTCAGGCACTGGAATGAATGAAGCTCCTCCCCTGAAAGAATGGCAGGTGCTCTTGACCATGAGCCTCTTTCCAACCTTGGTCCTGGAGGTTTTTCTACATGCAAATATAACATGTATGAAAAGTAATCCTTTTATATACATTAATAGTATTAAAACCAGAATTTGAGGGTTTGGTTTTTGTCTTTAAAAAACTGGAAAGGTATCATTCCCGTTACAACAGTGACATCATTATCCCAATAGCTTTGACCAGTCAGCCTTTTAGTTAAAATTAAATGTCATAAACCGACAACCTGCCTTTGTCCGGCAACTGCTAGTCTTTTAAAAGATGATACTAGCTGGGCCTACTGCTACATTCTTTTAATCACAACACTCAGGAGGCAGAGACAGGAGTTCAAGGCCAGTCTGGTCTACATAGTGAGTTCTAGGTCGGCCAAAACTACGCAGTAAGTCAATCTCCTCCCCCACCCCCACAACCTCACTAATGGAGCTAGTTCCGCATACATTTGATGTGAGAGCCCAAAAGGACTAGCCTGGTACAGTCCCATGTTGACTCTGCAATACCAGAGTATCTTCCCATCTAAATAAGCAGTACTGGGAATGGTTACAGCCTGCCACAGATCTAGATCACTAAATAAGACAACATGATTTCACCGGCATATTTCTCAAGATGGCGATGTCTTAGTTAGGGTTCCTATTGCTTTGAAGAGACACCATAACCACGGCAACTCTTATAAAGGAAAACATATAATTGGAGTGACTTACAGTTCAGAGGTTTATTCTGTATCATCATGGCAGGAAGCATAATGGTGTGCAAACAGACATGGTGTGTTGTAGAAGGGGCTGAGAGTTCTACATCTTGATCCCAGGCAGCATAAGTCTGTATCCCAACTGGATGTGGCTTGAGCATATGAGACCTCAAATCCCCCACCCCCACAGTGACACATTTCCTCCAACAAGGGCACATCTACTCCAGTAAGGCTACACCTCCTAATGGTGTGACTCCTTATGGGCCAAGCATTCAAACATATGAGTCCTTGGGAGGCCATTCCTCTTCAAACTACCACAGGTGGGAACAGCCTGAGGCATGCAGAACACTTGTTTGCCATTATGGCTGTCATCTTTTCTCTTAGGCCTGGATGGAGGATATGCTGATTAGGAAGTGCATCATGGCAGGGAAGTCATGGCAGCAAGAACATGAGACTTGGCAGACAATTGGAGAGAATAGGTTAGAAATGGAGTGAGCTTGTCAACCACTGTAGCATACTACCCAGAACCCGCCTCCTCCACCTGGTTCGGACACCTTCATGCTTTCTTAGCCTCCCCAAACTGCACCAAGTGTTCTAACACATAAGCCTGTGAGTGATGTTTAACATTCGCCTTTCCACCCTCTGCAGCAGTATATGTTGGGAAGGCCCTGGTCAGGTGCCTCTCCTATGGATTATAGACTCTCCAGTGTCCAGAACTGTGAGGAATATTTTTTTTTTAAATAAGGTAGGCAGTCTCGGATTCTCTGTGATAGCAGTACAGAATAAGAAAGAGATCTCACTGAAACCATTTTCCTACTCTCATTTTGACATTTGCAGATGTCTACTTGATACTATAAATTAACTCAAAATGCAAAACTATATGTAATTCTTTAATAAGCTGTTTTAATTATTTTTCCATTCTTCTCTGCTAATTAGGGAATGATACTGAACTTCCTTCATTTCCCATCATTTATTATTATAGTGTCTTTCTTTGCATGTTCTCCATGTTGTTCTAGACACACATATAAGTAGCAGAAAAGAGACTGCAGTATTGGGTGCTGCAAAACCCACCTGCAGTGAACTGGGTGCCTGGGCAGGGTGTCTCACTCGGTAGCCCTCAGCAAAGATGCTTAGAGCCTCTGTTTCTGTGCATTGGAAACAGAGGGGGATGTGAAACTGAAAACTAAAGAGCTTCACAAACGAGGTTGTTATTGTAGACACTCCCTATTACAGGTGCGAACTGAAAGATGGGCTTTTTTCTCACTGTAAATCACAGAAGTCAACCCTCTGGGGAAAATATAGCACTGATGATTAGAGTCAAGTTAGTGACTTTTTCAGAATATTGTTTGAGGGTATGCCTTCAGACATAGGGTCATACCCGCTAAGAGCTGCTTCCATCAGTCAGGAACTGTTAGAATGGAGGCCTTGGTTCAAAAGCTAGACAAACGGAAAAAGAAGGTAGCTAGTTGTGCACTTGTCTCTTGGTCACTTCTTTCTCAAAAACGTTCAAGGTAAGGCCAGCAAGATGGCTCAGAAGGTAAATGTGCTTGCTACCAAGCCTGACAACCTGAGTCTATTCTAGCAAGAGACCCATGTGGTGAAAGGGAAGAACAGTTCCCACATGCACACATGAGTGTGAGATGGTGGGGCATTCAGCTTGCAGACATTGTATAGGCTATTTCTCCTAACCTGGGACCATTGTGTGCGCTGCTCTTAAACTTCATGCTGCCAGATGTGCGTTTAGGAACAGAAAACTGTTTATTATTATGATTTTGGTTTGTTAATGAAGAAGTGCTCATTTGCAAATAACTGTTTAATCTGTAATTAAAACCTGGAAGCACTCTTAAAAATAAAGACAGTTAAAATGCATCGTCACTGACGTGCTAGATTGAATATGCAACGGCAAGCATTAGACAAGTCCTCTCCTATTTATCACTTTTAATGAATCTTTCACCCTGGGCCCACTTTAAGCCCTTGCTGGTATTCCTGTCACCCCATCCATATGCTTCTAAGAGTATTAGCCTTTCCTGGGCCTGTGCATGGCTTAGAATAAAATCAAAACCTCTAGGTTTTGATCACATATAAGCAGGCTGGAAGAAAAAAAAATCATTATCATTACCATATCCTCATTAAGATGACGGGCCCTAGCCATATCTGCATGTTTGCTCGGTCATCTGAAATTCATGCATGCAGAGGAAATTTTTCTTATCCTTTTGAAAGAGGAGTAATAAATATTTATATTCCACACACAGCCTTAACTCTTTCAGGCAGGCACTGGATCATGTTTTAGAAATGACAGGAAGCTGCTTGTGGGATTTTATTTTTCTTCCCCAGGACAATTCAGTTTTCCAGTAAGTCCTTTAAAGTAAATTAGAGATTTATCAGTATTGTAAATACTCCCTTTTCTGCTCCCCATTAAATATATTTTGTCTTACTTTTTGGCAGTCTTTCGAGTCACATAGCTTTACTCTGGGGCCTTCTCTAGGCTTTCCTGGCTGGTTGCTCAGTAGGGACATCGTGTGCCTACCAGGGATGCTGGCCTACACCCTCGCTCACATCCAGGAGCCTCTTCTTTCCTGGAACCCTCCACTCTGTCAGCATGTCGAGAAGTAATCTAGGGCCACATATCTAGACCATGTTGAAAATAAGTAAGCAAACAAATTTCCAGAAAAACCAGGGTCTCGTGTAGCCCAGATTGGCCACAAACTTGCTCTATAGTTGATGATGGCCTTGAACTGCTGATCCTCCTGTCACTTCCCCGTAAGTGCTAGAATTGCAGGCATGTGCCATAACCAGTTTCATTGGACAGTGGGGATCAATCCAGTTTCCCATGCATACTAATCAGCTACTTTACCAACTTAGCTACATCCCCAGTCGCCCATGTTATTTTATGCGTGAGTATGCTTTGCACCTGTGTGTGCGGGTGGACACCTGTGGTGCACTTGTGCAGGCCCAGCTCTTTCTCATTTGCTCTCCACCTTAATTTTGGAGTCAGAGTCTCTCACTGAAGTGCACTGATTGGCTGAACCGGCTGGCCAGGAGGGATCCTTCTGTCTCTGCTAACCCTAGCATTGGACTTACAAGTTTGTGCCACCTGGCTTTCTGCATGGGTGTTGGGATCTTAACTCAGGTCCTTACTTTACCCACTGAGCCATTTCCCTAATCACACATTACCCCTGCCATGTTGCTTTCTTAAACTTCCTCCAATGGAAAGAACCCCTAGGCAGTTATCTACTTAGAACAGCATCATGATTCCTTTCTTAAAGATACCCAGCAATAACATAGACACCATAAATATGTTATATTTGGCATGGTAGTGTGTAGCATACCTGTAATTCCATCACTTGGGAGGTTAAGGCAAGAAGATCGGAAGCTCACAGCCTTCCCCAGCTACACAATTAGATTAAGGTCAAACTAGCTACATGAGACCTTGAGTCAAAATAAGAGACTGAGCAACAGACAGACAATACTGCTGTGAATGTTTGTGCTCACAGCGCTGCCTTTGCATGGTAAGTGAAAGGGTCATGAAAAGGTGGAATTTGGTTAAATACTTACATAACTTTTTGAGGTTCTCTATTTTTACTGAAGTTCTTTATTTCATTTGCATAACGTCTACAGTTGTGATGCTACCTAGAGGCAGCAGAACCTATCCTCCATCACATGTCAACCTATTAATGTGAAAACAACTCAAGACTTATGGCACATTCTAATAATATAATTTAGAAAGTAAAAGTTACTTCTGTTCATTTGTTCATTGTCTTTTTATTCTGTTAGCAATGGGGGCCAATTAAGGGAAAGCTATTTCCCTCAAGGCAAAGGGGCTTACTGCATTACTGTGTCACATGCCAGTTTCCTTGAGATTCCCCCCCCCTTTTTCCTTTTATTTTCCTCTTAAATTTTATTGGGCGGCAGCGGCAAGTACAGAGGTGGATACAAATGAATGGGATTGAGATGTATGATGTGAAAGACACAAAGAATAATTTAAAAGAAAGTTAAACAGAAAAAAAAAAAATCCTCCTGCTCCGCCCCCAAGGTGAAAGGTGAAGAGCAGCTTGTCCTATAAGAAGTGAAACGCGACAGCAGTGCTTGGTTTGCAGCAGAGGCTGGCACTGGACATTCCCTTCGGGGAAATTTATTAGAATATGATTGGCCTGCGGGTGGGAGGACGAGCATTGGATAGAAACAAGGTGACATATGGAGAGCTCACAAGGTCGGAACTTACAGGGACGAAGACTTCCCGCCAGAGCCTAGAGAGGAGCTTCATTAAGGGTCGGAATGAGATGAAAGCAATGGTGGGTGATGGCCAGGGAACCCCTTCAGAAAGCAGCCTTTATATGCCGACCCCAAGCAGTCTCCCTGAAGAGTGTCAGACCAATCCCTAGGCAAAAGGAAAGGTCTGACTTTCAGTGACCTTTCGTGTGGCAGGACCCGTCATATCACAGGGGTGCATAACAGGGAGCATGGATGAGCCCAGTGCTGGTTAGGACTACAAATCAGGGACAACTTTTTGGCCACCATGCTGGTGTTTTAACACAACTCTTGAATTCCAAGCCCTTCACCACATAAAGAAGAGCCCTCCTAAGGTTATGTTACCTGTATACTGTCCCACGCAAAGCGTTAGATCATTAAAATGTCTGGCCCAGCTTCCAGTCTGGTTTCAGGGGTCTCAGGGTCTCCCCGTGCCTGCTGTACAGTCTTCTTACAGGAATTTGGGGAACCCAGACAAGCTGCATAGGCCTGATGGGTTTTCCCAGAGTCCGACCACTTGGCTTCTTTTCCCTGTGTGGTTCTGGGAGCTGTAGCAGGAGTTCCTTCTAGTCTGCATCTATGATAAATAGTTTTCCTAGAGCGGCCACATTCCTGGCTAGTTTTGGCTTGGGTCCACAATGCAATATTGTGTTTGGCAGCTGAAGCCATTATTGGAGGAGGGGGGCGGGAATCAAAGAACTATTACACCAAATTTCCTTTTGAAAAAGGCATTGCTGATCAAAAAAGTAGTACTCAAACTGAAAATTGCTCAAATTAAATGACTGTGTCCTTTTTCTTCCTTTCCCAACTCAGTTCTTACCCAAAAATAGACAAATATTGAGGTTCATCGAGGCTTTGTTTTTCTTAGCAGTCACTCTAGAATAGGGTTGTTTGCTTATTTGTTTATTCTTAGTTCAAATGTGTGCAAAAAAAAAAAGTCCCTTGATCACAAGCGCAGTCTCCTTGTGTTGCATTTCATATATTTTCACACTTGTCTGTCATCGATAGGGAGCAGGGAGACTAGGTCTAACCGGAGCCATGATGTGTGCACACACATATGCACCCAGCTAATTACAGGTTGCAGTAGAATTTGGGAGAATTTCAATGTAGCTTCATTATAGGGAAGGAGCATTAAAGGGGAACAGCTAGCGTAGGTGAAGAGAAATACGCAGATGGATTTTTCTTTTAATACAGACATTTTAAGGGGGGATAAGATTTAGTTTGGGATTCTGTCTTCTTAGGTCAACATGAACATTCCTCAGTGTTGTGTTCTTATGAGATTTGTAGCAGGACTTGTTTGTGCTTGAAGGAGTTCCTTTTCCTCGGCAGAGAAGACAGATGCAGGTGTCTGGTCCTGGGGAGCAGGGTTTTCCTCTCGCATCCCGGGTGCCTGGCCAACAAAGCGGAGGCTCTCCCACTTAGGTCTCAGTGTCTCCAGAGCTAAGCCTAGAAGCCAGGAAAAGGAGGGATAGCTGGAGAGAATAATTGCTATTCAGTCTTCTTTAATGAGATGTATGGCCCTGCTGAAAGATTGTGGCTGCGTCTTTTGTTATGCTAATTAGACACCATTAGAGCCTGGCAGTCTTTGATTTCGGCTTAATCCTTTCTGCTTCCTCGGCCCCAGTCCTGACTGGCAAACGCTTGGCAGATAGTGGGCTGTGTCGTACCACGCTGTTATCTATCACTCCTGTGCTGCTGACTTCTTTGGTTGAAAGGTGGATGATAAAAGATTTATTTTAACAAAGGCAGTATGTGTTTCAGGCATTTATTTTTTTACTTAAAAAAATTTAATTTGAAAATGACCGCCCCCACCCCCATTGTTGTTGCCGTGGCTGCTCTTTCCGTCCTACAGAACAGGAGATGGCGGTTTGCATCATCTCTCCTTGGGTGCCAGGATTTCCCTAAAATCTCTGTTTAAGTCCAAAGTTGATTACACCCTAAGATTTTAGGGAAGCTTCAATTCCGGAGGGAGGGATAAAATCGAAGTAAGAATAATTTAATGGCCCAAACCAACAATTTAGCTTGCCTGCCTTTACAACTTACGGATACGCCTGCCTTCTTCTCTAAGACTGAAGCATTGTATTTACATGATTGCCACAATTAAGAGTATTCGTGGTGAATTTTAAAAACAGCATCTTTTGAAAAATGACCGGCATGGTTCTTCTCTAAGTAGTTGGGGGACAGTGTGACCTGTGACATTCTCCAGCAGCACAGTACTCTAGAGCAGCTGTAGCCGTGTGCAGGAGAAGCAGTGTGACCACATGTTTTCTTTTAAGTTACCTGGTAGCCACATTTAAAAAAAAAAAAAATCCTGTGTGTGTGAGAGAGACAGGCAGGCAGAGAAAGAGGGGGAGGGGAGAGGAGAGAGAGAGAGAGAGAATATTGTGGGAGTCAATTCTCTTCTTCCACCCTATTGTTCTTAATGATCAAACTTAGGTTGTCGGGATTAGTGGTTGGTGGCAATGGTCTTTATCCTTTGAACATCTTGGCTGGCCCCCAGTACTCATATTTTAAAAATATTTTTTGAGATTATAACATAATTACATGATTTCCTCTTTCCTTTCCTCCCTCTGAAACCTCCCAAGTACCCCCTTCCACTTTCAAATTCCTGGCCTCTTTTTCTTTAATTGTTGGTGGTATGTGGTGTGTGTGTGTGTATTCCTAAATTCATGACTACAACCTACTCAGTCTATACAACGTTACTTGTGTGCATATAGTTTCAGGGTTGATCATTCAGTATTGAATAACCCATCCCTGTGCGACTCATGTTTGGGCAGTCGTGTTGAGATTTAATAAGTGTAGCTTCTGACACTTCTAGGAAAGACAACCTCACAATAAACCCCTGTTCTGGCTCCTACAGTCTTCCTGCCCCTCTCCTGCAGTGCTCCCTGAGCCTTAGGTGCAGGCAGGAGTCATGTTGTAGATGTATCTGTTGGGACTGGGCTCCACAACTCTGCATTTTGTTTGATTATGGGTTTCTATAATGGTGTCCATCTATTGCAAAGAGAAGCTTCCTTGCTGAGGGGGGAGAACTACACTTCCCAGCTAGCTCCTGGAGGAGGATCCCCAGTACCGCACATTAAAAGTGGAAAGAAACTGGTGAAGATAGAGTTCCTCCATGCGTGGTCTAAGTCAGTATCTCAGAAGTGATGTGTTAACAGAAGAGCAATCTAAAAACTAGTGCAAAATTTAAGATGATTTTATTCATACTAAGTTTTTGTTTTAAAAAGAGGTCTCAGGTATCTATAGCCAAGTATGACATTAGACTTTTGATTCTCCTGCCTCAATGTTTCAAGTGGTACTGGGAATGGAGCCCTGACCCTAGTGCATGGGATGCCAGCACTCTATGGGCAAAGTCACACCCCAGCCTCATGTTGAGATTTTTGTTTTGAACTGATGCATACTTGGCTCACAGTGTTCCACAGCACAGTTCAGTTTGAATTCGTTGCCTATGCCATGTGGCTTTATGTTGAGTACATTGTATTGAAAAGAGGCTGTTGAGTAATCAATCACCTTACCACTTGACTAGTATACCTGTCAGGAGGAAAACCTATGTTTAATCTAATGGGTTAAATATTATGGGCCACATGACCTTGATAAAGTTCCATTCTCTAAGGGGCCTTAGTTTTCTCTTCTGGGTCTGGACTTCCAAATGAGTGGAGCATGGTAACAGGTTGGCAGATAGTGGCTACAGATCACCAGGTTCCATAAATGCTGTCTCGCCCAAACACTGATTCCCTTACTTCTTTTGTTTGCTTTGTTTTTCCCAGTTTATTGTGTCATCAATGAAACAAAATGTCCACAGGTGTCTTCCAGGAAGATGGCCTGTTTAGGAGCCGTTCAAAAGTAAGGCTGGACACATTCCTTCTCAGCTCTTCATTGTAACCATTTGTTGAGAAATGGCTATTTATTTATTTGGTGTTTATTCCTTTGGCTGAGAACAAGGTAGAAGTATGTTCATGTGCCTGGGTTATTCTAATTTGAGTGTGTGTGTTTTGAATCGATCCTTCACCAGTTCGTTCTGTGGGAATCACTCATTGTCTTCTCACAGTTTCGGAGAGCCTCTAGCTAATATATAGTACTTACGTAAGAATAAATACCATTTGCTGTAACTCAGAAGTCCTGAAAAGCTTTGTGTTTCTTTTTAACTTGATGGCCATGTTGCTTATTTAGTAGACCCCCGAATGTATCTGCTGTCGATACAGTCAGATCCACCTATGGACCCTTGCTCCACTCTGCCACTTGCTGGAGCCGTGGTCAGGTCTTCCACTGGGTACTGGTGGGCTGAGAAAAGACAGTCTCTCTTCCAGACTGCAGCCAGATTAATTTTCCAAAAGCACAGCTTTGAACATGCCTGTTTCAAACATACTGTTTCGAACTGGCAATGGCCTCCAGCTGCCTGTACCAGACTCTATATTATGAGGTTTTCCTATGCACATCTTCCTATTATACAGAAGTTCCTGGGGAGAATGACAGCTTCCACTCAACTCCTTCAAGGTTGGTTAATGGACGAGGACTTCAGTGGTGATGGAAAGTTTGGCATGTTTCAAACCTAGAGCCTAATTATCTTGGGTGATCTCCGGTGCCCTAACTAGCCACGTCACCCTCCTCGTATGTAGCCTAACATCTTTGTGACCACTAAGTAAATCCTTAGAAATCTAGAAACAGAATCCATGTTCTCACCAATCAAAAGTCTGAGGAGATCCTCAGATAGCATATGAAGCCTGTAGTTGAGGCCTCCCAATTTGCTTTTAACTACCTACCTGGTACACCCACCAGTGGATTTGAAAGTACCTTGATTTATGATGTTCTTCTTTCTAGTACTGTAAGACTTTACCAGAATAGTACAGTAGAATGAGGGCCGGCATGTTGGGGTATCTATCCCGCCCGGTACCCCACAGCTGGCAAGTCCCAGAGAATCAATCACACAGAGATCTCTATAAGTTATAAAGCTGATTGGCCCATTAGGTCAGGCTACTTATTAGCTCTTATAACTTATGTTACCCCATTATCCTTATCTATGTTAGCCACATGGCTCAGTACCTTTTCCAGCGGGGCAGCTTACATCTTTCCTCTCCGGTGGTCTGGGCAGAACTGGGGAGGGAGCTTCCTGCTTTCCAGAATACTCCCAGTCTCTTTGCTCCACCTCTACTTCCTGTCTGGCTTTCCTGCCTATACTGCCTGCCTGGCCAATCAGCATTTTATTAAAATATGATTGACAGAATACAGACAATTCTCCCACACCATTTCCCCCCCTTTTTTTAAACAAAGGAAAATATCCATAGTCCATTTGTTGGGAATGTGGGCTTAGTATTTCAGGCTACTTCCTGCTGGTTGGGGGTGCTGATGATCTTATGGGGACCTAAAGAAAATTTAGAGTTATAATCAAGTCCTGACTGGAGTATCCTGTGAGTCTTGATCATCTCAGGCAGCAGTCTTGAATCTGTTCTGGATGTAGAACTCTGTTATCTGGGCCATCTGTTCCTATCGGAGATTTCTCAGGTGGTCTTCCTTTTTCGAACCTGATTTTTCTTAAGTCAGAATGAATCCACAGCCTCTCATTTTCTGTGGAAACAAAAGCAAAATCTCTTCTCCAAACTAACATACCTTTTGATTTCAATTTTGAAGCCAAGGTATTTTCAAAATACCTATCTTGGATTAATTCTGTAGCATTTATAAGCAAATGTCTTTTGGCGACTGTTGCTCCTTCCTCAGCATTCAAACAATTAAAAGAGAGCATAATAACACACAGTATCAAGATTCTCTGTGTATTTTCCATCTTTATGTGGCTTTATTTCAACCTCTATTTCTTTTAATTTTACTTTTAACTTTTTGGCTTTTTGAGACAGGTTCTCTGTATATATCTTTGTCCTGGAATAACTCTGTAGACCAGGCTGTCCTTGAACTCAGAGATTCCTCTGTCTCTGCCTCCCCAGTGCTAGGATTAAAGGTGTATGCTACCACACCTTGAACTCACAGAGATCTGTCTCTTCCTCCCAGGCATTGGTATTAAAGGTGTGTACCACCAGACCCAACTACTTTCTTTCTTCCTTTTTTACCCTAAGAACTTTAACCTTTTAGCCTGCATATATTTTTAACATACTGTAAACCATTTAGAGGTTTTTTCCATCTCTTGACTGTATATCTCTCCTTTTTTCTGACCACATGAGCCTTTAATGGTTAGGACTAAAGCCGTGGCTTTGACAGTTAGATCCAGCCCATTCCTTAGCTTTCCAGCCTCATGGCTGAGATACCAGCCAGAGCTGTGTTCACTGCCACAACTCTATGGCGTTTCAAGGTCCCTGCCAGCAAGAAAGCTGCAGCATTCTGCTCACAGACCACACTCAGTTGGACTGCTTGCCTGAAAGAGTTAGAGATTGCCCTGGCAGGACAGCCCAGAAAGCTGGCATTTTAAAACAGCACAGCCTCTTTCCTGCTACAGCTGAAAGCCGAAAAGCATGTGTTCAGATTTTCATCAACACCGTTTAAGTGTTTCACAGCAGGACCTCTTAATGAACTGCAAGGGCTTGCAGCTAAAGCTGAGTCAGGAAGCCTCTCTTAGATGAGAGTGCTTGCTTGCCTCTAGCAAGCAGCACAGACCTGAGAAATTGCTGCTACCAAGAAAATATGCTTTACTCTATTCTTTCCCAAGCTTTCTCAAGCTTTCTGTGGATTCGGTTATCCACGTCTGGGCGCCATATGTAATATGAGGGCCGGCTTGTTGGGGTTTCTGTCCCACCTGGTACCCCACAGCCGGCATACCCCAAGGAAAATCACACACAGGACTCCATAAGATTATAAACTGATTGGCCCATTAGGTCAGGCTACTTATTAGCTCTTATAACTTATGTTATCCCATTATCCTTATCTACGTTAGCCACATGGCTCAGTACCTTTTCCAGCGGGGCAGCTTACATCTTTCCTAGTACTAAGTTGGATCGTGGAATTTAGGGTCCCCTGGGTCTGTCTGTGTTCCTGGTCAGGGTCACTAATATTGACTCCACAGTAAGTTATCTTTATCCCTTTGAAGGGAGAGTTGTATTTTTATATTGCTACCATAATAAAATGTAATTTATAAATGAGGCATAGTAAGAGATTAATAATAATAATAATTGGTAATAAAATTATAACAGTATGACATTATAAATATTACGTGTTGAGTGGTCTCACCACTCTCACAATCTCTCGTTGTGCTGTGGGTACTAATGGACAGACATTATACACTGTGAACAATGGATAATTGTGTCCTGGGTGGGACACACCAGGAGGTTACCAGACAGCACAATGCCACTCGGGCAATGTGTAATTTCAAGGAAGATTTTTCAGACTAAGGTTGGCTAAATGCCACTGAAACTGGGGAAAATGAAAACGTAGACAAGAGGGAGCCCCGCATATTCACTTCTGAAAACTGACATTTTACAGCTGGCAAGATAGTTCCATAGGTAAAGCCTGATGATCTGAGCTGGATGCTCTGTCATAGTACACATGGCAGAAGGAGAGAACCAACTGCCACAAGTTCATAATGCACCATAGCACACATTCCCACAGACACATGTACAAAAATTTAATTAATTAAAATGTAAATAAATAAAGATATCTCATGGCCATATAATATTTATGACCAAATGTTTTTTAAAGAAATATATTTTTCAATCACTTATAGTTTCTTACTTTTTTCATCTTTCTTATGTATAATTGATAAATAAAATTACATATAGTCAAAGTATAGCATGTATTTCTTTTCTTTATGAGATGCTTTTCAATGAAATTTGGCTCAGACTTATCAAGTAATGAGTAACAAGGACATTGGGAAAGGTCAGTAGGGTGGAGGTGGGTCAAGAGTAAAGTTTGTAGAATTGAGCTTTGGTGGGCAGGGTTCTGGAGAGCTGGCTCAGTGGTTAAGAGCACTCTCTGCTCTTCCAGAGGAGCCAGGTTCAGTTTCCAGCACCCATGCCAGATGTCCAGAAGCTCCTGTAACACCAGTTTCAGGGGGATCTTATGCCTCAGCCTCCACAGGTAGCCACACAGACACGCACATATCCCCTACCCCAATACCCACCCCCACATACACATTATTAAAATACATCAAAACTAGATCTTAAAAGGTATAAGGAACCCCATCTACATCTCATGGGAGTCAACATAGTCATATTAATAAGATACCATGTATAGATTTTACTACCAATATCTACCCAAACAGCTTAATTAGTTATGAATTCTGAGTACTTTCCCAAACTGCTTGGACATGATCGAACTTACCCTGTGCGGAGAAAAATAGATTTGAAATACTTGTGCCAAGTCTGTGATAAGGAAGAAGGATTTGTGTGAGTTTATTGACATCATAGATCTCATGCTGTCCATCAATGCTACAACCAATCTTCACACACACACACACACACACACTAAAACTCTGTAGGAAGTATCCTGAAATGTTCTACAATACCAAGCAGGTAGTTAAGCCTCTAAAGATCTTCAGGACCAAGTCTAGCCAGGCTAGGTATAGAGCTTCCTTTGGAGCAGTCTGAGATGGTCAGCTGTCAAGTAGCTAGGTACCACTGCTTTTGGCTCTCTGTCAGTAGGGGAACACAGTTCTGGAATGAAAAGTGAGGTTTGGCCTCCAGCTGGGAAGACGCTACTAGGGTTTGCTTTGTGGTTGGGGTCGTCACATGGCTAGGAGAAAGTGAGTCAGCCACTGCAAGCAAAGGGACTGAGGCCTCTGGCACAGTGGCTTTGGTCAGCCTGAAGTGTCTGGAGTGTAGTTCCTGTGTCCTGTATCATTTTAAGAGAAAGGACTTTGGAAGGACCTGCTATTAAGACTTTTTAGTCTTCTAAATATCTGCCTATTTAGGTTATTTCTCGGTGAACAAAACGAAGGAACAGAGCCAGTGAGACAGTCATAGCCTTTAATCTGTATGCTAATATAGATGACTTTAAAAGCACAGACATTCTGCTTCAAAGGAGTTGAATAAAATTAGCCCTGTTAATAAGCATAGCTAAACAGTGTTTTTTCATACAGAGAATAATGTCTCTTTAAAAAACTAAAATATTTTTATCATCATTTCACAATTAGACACAATTCCTTTAAAAATAAATGTCACCATCTCTTACGAGCCCTCAAGCAGCCCAGGCAACTCCAGGCCAGCTCCGTGGGTTCTGATGGACAGAGGCTCGGGGCTTGTTTTCTGCCGCACATTCCTGAGCTGCATCCCTCCTACATTACAGAATGGCACTGTGCAGTAAAGATGATGTTAAAATTTAATGCTATTGCTGTTATTGCTGTTGACTCTCTTTAGTATACATACACCTGGTTCTTTAATCCCGGGGCCTGCCAGGCGAGAACAAACAGGTACCTGGAGAGCCAGCGTCACACACTCTGCCTGTTGTGAGTGATGAGTCCAAATGGAGAGGTTATCATTTTCATTAGCAGAGAGCAAGACCATGCCTTTCTCCAGGTGTAATTACAGCGGTTCACTGGCAACAGCACACTACAGTAATTAGTCTAAAGGTATATGCAAGGGCAGGCTTCTGCACAGATACTAGAAATATTATTCCACAGTTTAAGGTCACAGCCTTGTGTTTAACATGTTCCAGGTATCTTGAGGGGGAGGGGGAGAGGGACTAAATTTAATTTGACTGGAGCTAATGAAAGACATTTGACATTTCCCAGAGTCATGCATTCAGAAGTCAGTCAGGTAGAAAAATTGTATTGTATTATCTCCAATTTAAAAAAAAAAAAAAGCCTTAGCCAGAGAAGTACCATGTCATAATATTTTGTAGGGCAAACAGAGATAAAATTCAAGTTGGTTAGGACCGTGATGTAAATGATCATAAGCACATCTGGTTTAATCTCCATTCTTTTTTAAAACAGGTGTAGATAGAAAAAAATTTTGTTCTGTTTTTCAGAGATAGGGTCTCACACTGTAGCCTAGGCTGGCCTGGAATTCGGTATATAACCATATGGACTCAAACCTGTGATAAGCCTCCTGCCTCTGCCATCCAAGTACGGGAATTTTAGGAGTCTGTCTCCAAGCCCAACTCAGAAACAGCACTTGTTAGATTCTTTCAAGAGAAGATCATTTCTTTACACTTTATAGCTTAGTAAGCAATAAATGTTACTCTCATAGGCATGTGTATGTGTGTGTATGTAAATGTTTACAAATTTTCCAAATAAGCTCTGATCTTTGTGGAGTTCTGTGGCTTTTTTTTTGTTCCATTTTTTAGTCACATTGAAATACTGAAACTTTTATTACCCAGAATTAAAAATAGAAGTTACATTGGCATTTTTTTCCAAACCCACTTGTTGGGTTTTCTAAATACAACAGTGGTGTGGAATATTACATTAATCGTGTAAAGGTGTGTTACATTTGTTCATGCTGTATTTGCTTCATTATGTAAAGATGTGTTGGGTTTGTTTCACCTTGCTTGCCTAAGGCACTTGATTGGTCTAACAAAAAGCTAAACCGCCAATAGCTAGATAGGAGAGGGATCGGTGGGGCTGGCCGGCAGAGAGACTAAGGAGGAGGAGAAATCTAGGCACAAGAAGAGAGAGAAGAGAAGAAGAGAGAGATGCCCGGGGCCAGACAGACGGAAAGCCTCAGCCAACCAGACAGCCACCAGACAGACATGAAAAACAGGAAAGTAGCACATACAGGAAGAAAGAAAGGTAAAAGGCCCTGAGGCAAAATATAGATTAAAAAACTAGGTTAAAGTAAGTTGTAAGAGCTAGTGGGACAAGCACAAGATAAGGCCAAGCATTCATAACTGATAACAAGTCTTCGTGTCATGATTGGTTTGATGGCCCAAAAGAAAGCCTGCTCCATAACAGAAATATAAAAATAAGGAAAAATTAGTAAAGGAAACACTTTACTGAACATGCAGTGCACAGATGAAGCCTCATGAGTTTAGAAACCCCCCCCCCTCCGCTTTGCTTTTTCTGATATAAAGAGGATTTAGCTTGTCTTAGAGAATTACAGACATTAACCAAAGTACCCCAACTTAGTCTTAAATTTGAGTAATAACTCCTTTCTTCTAGCAGTTGTTTTCCATTTTTCTCTTCAGATTTTTACGTAGTGTTTGAGAAGAAAGGCGGGAAATAGAGCAGTTCTGATGGAGTGTGCAGTCAGCAGCCAGATTCTGTGGGAAACCACTGCTTTCTCAACATGCCATGTGTTTACGCATGTTCTCCAGCAGGGTGGTTAGACCTGACCCTCCCTCTCAGCTTCAGTACTTGGGAAATCTTAGCCTGTGTCACAGCCACTGGTGATGTAACAGACTCAAAGCCTGCACAGAAACTGAATTTGAAAAGCATTGCTGTTCGTCCTCTATTGTGTTTCTACAACTCAGGAGAAGTCAGGTACTGCAGAATGATGTCTGCGAAACTGAGCTTTCAGTTTAGTTATCTCTAACAGGAGGCATGGAGAGCTGGCTCACCTCACAGGATTCTTTCTCTTGGTCTCTGCTGCTGTGCAGGTGACCCTGTCTCCAGAGGTCCCTCTCGAGTCCAAGACTACTAAGCTAAGCATCCTCCAAGTTCACTTGTTGTTGCTGCTGTTTTTCTCTGAGGGAAAACTGCCTTTATTTTCTATTTTCTGCCTTACTTGCAAGAAATGAGAAGAGGGGGCAGGCAGGGGGAGATTGAGAGTACTGAGATTCATCCTCTCACTTGGGTTCTCCAAGACCGGGACCACTGGGTCACACTGACTGTCATGGGCAAGGACTGTGTTTCCCAGCAGCTCTCGGAGCCCCACCCCCACCCTCTTCCCTCAGGATCTTGTGAGAATCTCTGCACACTGTCCCCACGTCATCCAGTCATCCAATCTGTTAAACAGATAGTTTTACAGGACGTTTTATAGTTCATCTTTCACAGAATGACCTTTTAGAGTTAGGTTAAAATAGGTTAAATGAAGTTCTGTACATCCTGGGGAAAATTGCTTTTTCCACTGACATTTGATGAATAAATTGCACAGTATACTTAGTGGATACTGAGACCAGGAGCCACTTTGGAAAGTCCAAAGAACTGAATTAAGAAACAAGCAAGTGGGACACATTATCCCTACTTCCCAGACAGTATCAGGGATTTTCCTGGTAGAGCTTTGTAAAGGGAAACTGAGTTTGTCATAGAAACACCCAGTTTGGGGCTCATACTACTAAGGAGAAAAACGCTTCAGCTCCAAGGGGTCACATAGTAAATAAATAAACATTTCATTTAACCAACTGTAAAATTACATACTTACAAAACAAGAAAAGAAAAACAAGAGGCATCTTTCTGAAGGTTGTTTTGCTTCATTTTGGATTGTTTTTTTACTTTTGGGTTTTTTTGAGATAGTATTTCTCTGTGTAACAACAGTCCTGGCTGTCCTGGAACTCATCTTGTAGACCAGGCTGGCCTCAAACTCAGAGAGATCCTCCTGCCTCTCCCGCTGCTCCCCCTGCTCCCCTTCCCCTCCCCCCCAGTACTGGGATTAAAGGCATGTGCTACCACCACCCAACTGCTTAGTTTTTTTTTAAAGAGATTTATTAATTTTCCAACAGGATTTAGGTTGTGGGTAGCCCTTTGAGGGACTTGTGAGTGCTCTATGGTGGCCATTAAAGATCAAGTTATTAGTTTAAGTGCAGAAAAAAATGGCTGTCATTTTCAGGCAGTCTGCATATGCTTGCTTACTATGAGAAAAGAAACAGCCTGGATTACACAATCTCTCCTTTGCCAGATTCCCATGAATCTCTGTGCTCACATCACTTCCTACAGTAAAAAATGACATAAAAGTTGGTTGAGAAAAGTCTTTTAATTTTTATTTGTTTGTTTGTTTGTTTTAATTTGTGTGCGCATGTGTGCATGTGTCATGTGTATGCAGGTTTCTGATGAGTCCAGCAGGGGCATATGATTCACCAGAACTAGAGGTGTAGGTAGTTGTAAGCCACTTGATGCAGGCTCTGGGAACCAAGTGCCAAGGTCGCCTAAGTGCTCTATTCCCCTCTCAACTCTCTGGCTTCTACCAACTTCCCTTGGCGACGTGAAGGTCAAAGCATAGTCAGGTTGCTTTCATCTTGACAGACACCCTGTACGCTGCTCTGTTCGCCTGCCCACATCCGTAGCCCCCCATGTGCTTTTGGCTTAGGTATTATGGGGTTTATTTGGGGTTTTGTGTTTCTTTGTTGTTGTTGTTGTTGTTGTTTTCCCATCTCCCTTGGGTGCTGCTAGATCACATGTTCCTTCTGTGTCCCAGCATGCCTTTCTTCCCCTCCTGGAATGTCAAGGTTGTTCTGAAGCCATCCTTAGAATGTTCTATAGATCTTCCAGGGGAGGCTTAACTCTTTCTGCAGAGTGTGGTGTTGCGCTGCTACTGGAGGGCTTTCGAAAAATATGTCTTCCAGTGTCTTATATACTTTATTACAGGGTTGTGTTTGATCATTTTACAGAGTACCATGACCTTGCATGCTTGTGGGTGGCTCTACCCATTTGGGGAGTGCTGTCACTGAAGGGAGGTAGCTATAGAAGGCCAAATCTTAGCAGGTCAGATGAGTGGACTTGTGAATTGGTGTTGGCTAAGGCCCAGTACATGCTCTTTCACTGTATAAGATAAACTCTGGTCCCTTCTCATGGAACAGCCCTGCTGCTAGCAAAGGAGCTAAGAGGTGTGGTCTGGTGTGTCTAAGGAGGCCTGTGGCTTGACCCCTCTTGCCAGATGCCCTGTTTTTATCTCTGGGTCAGAGCCTTCTCACTCTGCTTGCAGAAGCAGTCATGATAAGGCACATCACGCTGGTCACTGTATATCTTGATAGATGATGAGTCTTTAATAGAATTAAAGACTTGGGTAGGGATCACATTTAGAAAACATAGAAAGCAAATGGTTCTTCTAAAATGAGGTTTGATGACTAGGGTACAACTCCATGGCAAAGCACTGAATTCCATGCCCAGCATTGAAAGATTAATTAAAAAATAGAGAAGACATGAGGCTTACATACACTATGGCAAATCTGTAAGGTCTTTATTGTTCTCAAAGCCAAGTGCTTCTTCTATAGCTTCTAGGGTGACTTCATGGTTATGATTGATAATCAGTCTAAATCTTCATTCATAGAAGTCGCAAAAGGGAGCATTGGTAGTTTTTACTGTGGCTTTTTACAGGTGGGGATGGATCGCAGCAGTTCCCATCAGGGTCCAGCTTTCTTCCACTGTCTTTTGTTTAGTATCCCCTGGGAATTGTTAGAGCTGCAGCAATGACCCAAGGTCCGTGGCTGAGAAAGGTGTTTGCTACTGTCCATCTCCACACACTACAGTTCTGAGCCCCTTTGGCAAATGATAGTTAAAGGCTCATCTATAAATGGTTCTCTGATTGATCATAATACCAGCTGCCTACATCAACCTACAAAGTTTTTGTTTGTTTGTTTGTTGTACTTTATACCTGTATTTTACTGTTAGCATTTTTATCTCCACATGAAATGGAACAGCCCAGATGTGGGAACAACTGGCCACATAAATTGCAACAAGCATAGCAAAACAGCAAATAGCACACACCTTCAACATTCTCACAGTGTTAACGCTAGATGAAGTATAATTGCAGATTACCTTAAGAACCATCGACAGATACTTATCCTAAGTCATAAGCAACTCACACTGTGAGCTGTGTGTAAATATCCAGCTTTCTCCAGAAGAATAAACACCCATGAAACCTACTATTTACCAGTCTTTTTTAATAAATGAAACTCTGGAAGCTCATCGTAGAAATTGGAGGAACTTTCCTTGGCGTCTATTTGGATTGTTTTAAAGAGATGTATTGCAGGAGTATGCATTGCTTTTCAGGGAGTGAGATCAGTCTTGTTCAAAAAGAAAAGGAAAGAAAAGAAAAAAGAATCATCAGAGACCTCACAGCCTTTGGCTAAGGAGACTGCATTTGAATGGGGTGGTGAGCTAGATGGCACATTGGGGTGTACTTAGGTATTGGCAATGTAAGAGGGAGTGGGGAGTTTACTCTGTTGTTTTTTTAATTGTTAGGTGGTCTGTTCAGTGCAGCTGTGTTTATGGTTTCTAAATGATAACTGCCTGAACACAGTGACAAGTCCCCACAAATGAGACCAGGACTTTCTTGGGGAAAAAAAATCATCCTGCCAGTATGGGGTGTATTTACCAAGTAGCAAGAGCACAAGCAATGCCAGGCAGTTTTACAGCTGGTTTGATGGAGCAGACATTTTTGACAAGGTTGAGTTTTGTTTTTTAAGTAATTGATCCTTTAAATGATACATTTCACGGTGGAATAAAGTTGGAAATGACAATCGGAAGGATGCATAGTCACATTTCTTTAACCATTGTTTGACTGACTTAACTCATGCTCATTAAAAATGGCTGCATAATTTGGAAACACAGGCCTAACATGCCCATTGTTAGTTGCTTCCTAAAATGTACTTTTATCACTTCTTTGATAATTTCATAGTTTATTTTATCATATTCACCCCATATTTCTTTCCTCAACTCCTTAGAGATCCACCTCTCCTCCCCACCCTCTCCCAGCTTTATGTCTTCTCTTGTTTGAGTTGTCCACTGAGCCCAGTTTGTGCTGCCCATATGCTCATGGGTGTGAGGCCATCTGCTGGGGCGTGGCTGACCTACCAGGACTGAACTCTTAAAGAAAATGAACTTTCCTGTCCCCATAAGGAATCATCTATCAGTGGCTCCTCAGAGATGGGAGTTGGGAGTCCTCCCTGCTCTGTGTTAGAATGCTAAGTGGCCTGATCTTGTGCCGACAGCTACAATTGCAAAGAGTTCATGAGGTCAGCCTTCTTGTCGTGTCCAGAAGACACTGCTTTGCTCCCATCCTCTCTTACCGCAGGCTCTTATGCGCTTTCCATCCCTTCTGCCCTGTTCACGAATCTGAGGCTTGTGGGAGTGGGGTAATAGATGTCTCTTTGTGGTTAAGCACTCCACTAATGCTAATTCTCTGTGCCTTAACCAGCTGTGAGCTTCTGCTTTAACTACCATTCACAGCTCAGAGAAACCTCTCTGATGAGGTCCGAGAGCTGCACTAATACAAGGGCATAAAGATAATAATTTTGAGGGCAGTTTGATACTGTGCCCACTTAGCAGGATAGTAGTTGTGGATTCACCTCTGGGGCCTATGAGCTTCCCAAACCATGGATTTTTGGTCAGATTAGCAATACCAGGCAAATATTCCCTCCTGTAGAATGAGCCTTAAATCCCATTTGAAAAAAGGAGTGATTAGGACTGGAGAAATGGCTCAGCGATTAAGAGCATTGCCTGCTCTTCCAAAGGTCCTGAGTTCAATTCCCAGCAATTGCATGGTGACTCACAACCATCTGTAATGAGATCTGGTGCCCTTTTCTGGCCTGAAGGCATACACGCAGCCAGAATACTGAGAATACTATATACATAATAAATAAATAAATCTTTAAAAAAAAAAAAGCAGAAAAAAAAGGAGTGATTACTTCCATAACATCTGTACCACTGTTGCACCGAGGGTGTAGCTTACTGCCCCTACCATTCCAGGTCATGGGGTTCACAGCTGAGCAAGACTGTGAATGATGTTTTCTCCTGGCAACCTGTATAGTACCCTCTAATACTATGTAAGCTAGGCGACAGAGAAGAAGCTTCCTATTCAGTACCAACTTGTTTTTACCATGTCCTATGACTAGGGTGTGCTGTCTTTAGCAGTACGTCTTATTATCAAGTTTGAGTGGGGCAACCCAGAGCGATGGCAATGGCCTGCCTGCATTGTTTTGGGAACTTCCAGGACATCTCTCAAAGGTATCCCACACCTGGGACTGGGGTTTTATTTGGCAACCCATGGCTTTTAGGGGTGTTTTACTTAGGATTCCTATTGCTGTGATAAAACACCATGGCCACAAACAATTTGAGAAGAAAGGGCTTTGTTACACTGTACAACTTGTAAGTCCATCGTCCATGAAAGTTGGGGCAGTAACTCAAGGCCTTAACCTCCAGGAAGGAACTGATGCAGAGGCCATGGAGGAGTGCTGCTTACTGGCTTGCTCCCCATGGTTTGCTCAGTCTGCTTCTTATACATCTACGGCCACTTGCCCAGAAGTGGCACTACCCACAGTAAGGTAGGCCCACCCACACCAATCATTAGTCAAAATGTCCCACAGGCTTTTCCAGAAACTAGACTGGTGGGAGCACTTTCACAATTGAAGTTCCTTCCCAAGCTTGTGTCAAGTTGGCAAAAAAAAAACTATCCAGCACAGGAAGGAACATTATCCCCTGTGTAGGGTAACTCTTTCATATGAACTAAGCTCTTTTATACAAATATATATGTGTGTCTATATGAAGCTTATAGATGCATATGGCTTTTCTGAGTGCCTTTAGTATTAGTCACCCTTCTTCCTCTTTGCCCTACCTTCCCATCCCTCTTTCCACCCAAATTTCCCTCTTTCCACCCAAACTTCCCTCTTCCCCTTTATATCATCTGTGTTCCGCTATACTCTTACCTTAAGGTCCTTCTCCCCCACTCCCTACCAATGCCCCCTCTGACTTTCTGGATTCTACTGGTTCTCCTGATTAAACACACAAATCTAAAGATCCACCTGTGAGTGGAACATGTGACATTTGGTTTTCTGGGTCTGATATTGGTTTCCTCATTCAGTATATTTTCTAGTTCCATCCATTGATCAGCATACTTCATAATTTCATGTTTGCTCTTTAAAAGATGGCATGGAGTTGTAACTACAACAAAGAGACACTTGCCGATAGCAAAAAATATATATAATAAGTAAATGCTTATGTAAATAGTCATAATTTCAGGATTGTATGAAACGTACAACACTGAAGTGTAAAGGCCTAACAACTAATTTCGTTTTTTAAATTAGGTGTATGTTTTGAAATTAATGTATGTGTGTGTTTGTGTGTGTGTCTGGGAAGAGGGTATGTACACATGAGAGGGTCCAGGTGTCCCTGGAGGCAGAGGAGGAAATCAGAGCTGGAGTTGCAGGCAGCTGTAAGCCATCCAGTCTGGGTGCTGAACTCAAATGTTAGTCTTCTGGAGGAGCTGTGTGCACACTTAATCACTGAACTATCTCTGCAGCCCTAATGACTAGTTTTGGGTGCATTTTTGTTAGTGTTATATCCCTCATAACTCAAATTAATGTTTATTACTATTCTCCCATATTGCCAAAATATTTCCCTGCATTTGGATTAGAAGCAGCTTGTTCTGGCTTGTTGTGCAAGTTTGTTGCAAGAAACATAGTGATATTTAGATCTTGGTGTATTTTAGGAGCTTTTTTTTTCTTGTATCTTTCTTGTGTGAAAGAACGAAATCTGATCAAGTTGTTTCATAGTCATGTTCAAAATGAGTGTGCTGTGGTGGATTTTACATCCCTGCATAGTTAATGATTTTCCAGAGATGGGAATGAGTTATGCAGAATGTTGTCTGTTAGACAACTGACCATCTGCAGCCTACTCTAAATTCAAGAAGCAGCTATGGTCCAGGACACTATATGGGCCGACACTTATTTTCAGAATTTTTTGTTTTGTTTTGCTTTTTCAAGATAGAGTTTCTCTGTATAGTCCCAGCTGTTTTGCAACTCACTCTGTAGACCAGGCTGGCCTCGAACTCACAGAGATGTTTTGGGCTTCTTGCTTCTTCACCCTTGCCTTTTCTTCTCCCCACAGGTTGGTGAACGACAACAAGTGCTAGTAACAGAAGAGTCTTTTGACTCCAAGTTTTATGTTGCACATAATCGGTTCTATGAGCAGGTAAGAATTCCCTTTTTTTTTTCCTCCAGAGTGAGACCAGTTCTGAAAGTGTAAGCAACGGGGACAAGAAGAAGAAGAAAAAAAATTGAATCAAAGGAACCAGGATAGCAAGGGATTGAACTCTGATTTTTTTTTTTTTCTTCTGGTACCTGAATATACTTTGGGCCACTAGAGAGTCTAGAGCAGCCTTAGGCTTCTGGGCATTGGGGACCAGCAGCTAACACAGTTGGTGGAGAGGGGCTCCTGTTGGCAAGTAGGGAGAGTGTGCAGGAAGCACAACAGGTGCCGTGGAGATGTTCCCTTGCACTTGCAGGTGAGAGAGGCTGCCAAGCATCCGCCCCCCCACCGCCCTCCATGGCCTCTAACACCCTCACAAGACCTTCACAGTGCTTCTTCGGTCTGAGTGGAATTCAGATGGGCCCTTTCTCTTCTGTTCCCAGCCTCCCAAGGAAAGTCGAATTTTAAAAAAATATAGAAAAACTTAATTGATCTCAAAATGCATACCCAGTAAACACACAGCCACTGGAGAGGGATGTTTAGAAGCTCCTGACTGTGGTCAGCGCCTTGGGCTTCTCTTCCCCAGAGGGGGAAAGCATGTCAGAAGTGATTTACAGAGTTCTTCTCTCAGGGAGGGACCCTGGATGGACCAAGGAGGACAATGGAAAACGTGTCCTCAGAGACACCCAGAGTGGCGTGGGATGGCCACAGATGGTTCTGAGTCGTATTAATTTCCTTAATGTTGAATGGTGTTTCCTATCCTTCTGTTCTTTCTCATCAGATGAGAAGTGGATTTTTTTCTCTCTCTCTCTGGGTCATGACTGGAATTGGAATTTGGGGATTTTAAGTACTTCGTGGGCACTTCAGATAAGGCTGGGCAAGGGAAAAGCAGCGAAGAGGCCTCACGATTACTTATCCACATGGAATAGTTCCTAGGTAGGACCCCTCAGAGCCCACGTGGAGACACTTGTGGGGTACAGAGAAGGCTGCAGCTGAGAAAGGAGCCCCTGTACCTCACATTTAAGCTGACCCTCTTCTGTTCCCATCTCAGGAAGAGCCATTCTCTTCTCTGCTCAGCCTTGGGGAGGACCCCAATGTATTTTGGTTGCCTCTTCCCTCTTCTTTCTCTTGCCATCTGGGTTTGTGCCTCAGCAGGGAACCTTTCCCCCTTCATTTAAAAGGCTACAGCATGCCTCATTAGCTGTTTCCTTCAGTGTAAGGCAGTTGGGCTTTTTCCAATTATTAAAACCCGAGGGGGAGGGGGACAAGAAACACTGAGCCCTTCATTCAGGTCAAGGCAGCAGACCAAGAAGGTTTATATTCCACAGGAATGGCACCAAAATTTCTAGGCATAGTTTGGGCTAGGGATTTTCTTACTTTATAAAATTAATTTAAAGGGGCCTGGTACTAATGCTCTTTTAGTTGGCCTGTTTGCCATGAGTCACCCACCCTCCAGGTGACCTTTTCCCTACCCTTTGATGAAGCCATGTGTACAGTGATCATAAAAACTGACCTCAGAAAGACCAACACCCAGTGTGGCAATGGCAGGATCCTCTTTGACCATTCCTGACTCCCCCCTTTTTTTTTTCAGTATCTGTAATTAAGCCTTTCAAAGATGTCATAGCTTCTATTTCTAAATAAGATTGCATCAAAATATCAAAGGATTATTGGTTTAGCACTGCTCTGTTTATATTGGACTCTGACCCAAAGAGGCTGGCAAGTAGCTACAATACTAAAGCAGAGGTGTACGGGTAAAATGTGTACAGATGACCTGAGAGGTCCCAACAAGAGGAGACTTCTGCTGAGGTAAACATGAACCTCTATCACTCTATCAGCAATCTCTAGAAGAAAGTCATGTGACAGCTCCCTGTGAGTCAGCTAAAGTGGCCTTCAGAGTGGCTGCTTCTGTACTGAGATTGACTCATGAGACTAGCAAACACATTTCTTTTCTAACAACAAAAGGCATGAAAGGCGGCCATTAGCCAGAGGAGTCATTTAGACAAACACCAACGTGCCGTATCACTGAAAGAATTGCTTTGAAATGTCCTTTCTCTTGCCCTTTTGCACACATGAACACACACATACACATACACACATACACACAAGATCTTCATTTGAAGAGTCTATTAAACCATTTCCCTGACAGTTAAATTGGAAAGTATTGGAAATGTGAGGGTTTCATAATTTTTGAATCCGTTTTCTTTAATGTATAGGGCAGGCAATGGCTGAGTGTCAAAGGCCAGTCTAGAAGTGGTTGGCTGACTTTTGGGAATTTCACAGGCTTCCCGCCACTGTGTTTCAGGACACCTGGCATCTGGTGATAGAGGCACTGGGCCTGTAGCCCCTTAGCTCATCCCAGAAAGGCCTTTGCACTCTCCAGGGCTCCAAATCCTTGAGTGGCCAGGAGATAGAGCACCCTGTAATGGGACCCGGGGCAGAACCTTCTGTGGACACTTGAATAAAGTGTGGACGTATTTGATAATGGTGTATCATTTTTCTCTCTTCGTGGTGACAGACACACTGTGGTAATGTAGGAAGTTAATGGTGGGGGTGGGGGTAGCAAGAAGCCTTCTGACGTCATTATCTTTGTTCTTTAGCCTAGGACTATTGTAAAATCAGGCTAATATTAAAAACTTCTAATTTCTGAAAATCTGTTTAAAGGTTTTAGTGCCAAAGAACCCTGATTTCATGGGGAAAATGGTTGAAGTAGACATTTATGAATCAGGAAAACACTTTTTGAAAGGACAGCCAGTATCGAACACCAAAATCTACACACCATCCATCAGCAAGCCTCTGGCCAAGGGAGAAGTCTCGGGTTTAACAAAGGTAAGTTGAAGGTTCTTGTCCCCTATGCAGCTGATGACATGGCGGCTTGGGAAGCACAGTGACCCTGCGCCACGAGTCTGTGATCACGTGTAGTCCCCTCTCTAAGGATGCACAGGTTTTGCTCCTTTCTGGCAGATGGAGATCTGGAGGTGCAGCCACGTGGGTGCTGATGCAGCCTTTTGCTTCTCTGCCCATAAAGGGAATAAACGGCTTCCTTTTCCAGGCCAGAAGCAGACGGCAAAAGCCATTATTTGTAGGTAGGAGATTCAACACCAAGGGTGAACAGATCCAGCTTGTTTCTGTATCGTCAATGCTGAAGGGAGGGGATAAGGACCTGGTGTTTCCCTGCTGACAGAGCTGTTCGTAACACGGTTAAAGCCTACAGGTGAGCGGATACGAAGCTGCGGCACACACGTACCTAAGCTAGTGTGAGCCGCATAGATACTTGAGTCCTGTGGAGCGAAAATTAAACATTTTTTCATTCTATAAAAGAAGTCACCTGGCCCCTGTTTTATACCTTGGTAAATATGGATGTTTGCCAGCCTCTCTCACACATTTCATTGAGCTACAGTTGTAAAAGCTGATGGAGTGTGAAATGAAAATGTGTATCACATTTCTAAGCATCATTTGATGTCCTTTCTTCAACACAATTGTTAAACACCCACTCCCACAAAAGGATATAGCAATGACTTAACATATGGGAAAAAGATAACTGATACTTATCTGCCCATGCAGTTCCTCGACCATTTACCTCTGCAGCTCTTAGTTCAAATGAATAGTAAAGACATTCTAATTCAAGTAGGGGAAGTAGAGCTGTGCTTCAGGAAGAGTGGCATGTGTGTCCTGGCCCTCTGTCTTCACTAATGACGCTGAACTCAAATCCTACAAAAGCGTGGGCTCCTCTTCTGTGCTTGGCTGTTGCAGAGGAGGGGCTGTCCATGGTCTCTGACCCCAGCAGAGGGGCTTGTATTAGCACGTCAGAATCATACCAGCTTTCCTCTTTTGTGTGTATACACTTTAGTAGTGTTATTATCATCATTAGTGTGTGTGTGTGTGTGTGTGTGTAGGTGCTCATGTGGACATCGATGGGGGGCAACTCTGGGGGAATTGGTTCTCTTCTTCTACTGTGAGATTCAGGAATTTAACTCAGGTTCTCAGGGTTGTACAACAAATACTTTCATCCTCTGAGCCTTCTCACCAGTATTTTATTTGATTTCATTGCACTTTCAGACAGTGTCTTATGTGCACTAGGCTAGCCTTGAACTCCCTTTGTAGCTGAAGATGACTTTTAATCCTTTTGCCTTTACTTTCCAAGTGCTAGAATTACAGGGTGTTAGTCTCTCAAACTGTACCCAGTTTGAGGCAACCATCTTGTTAAAACTTGGGGGAGAAATCAACGATGTTCATTTGGGTCTTGGGAGGTATTTTAGTTATTGTTTTCATTGTTTAGGGGTTTGTTTTTTGTTTGTTTCCCTTTTTGGACTTTGGAGTTTTGGGTTTTTTGTTTTTAACCTTATTTGGAAGTTGGAGAGAATAGTTTGGAAGCAACAGTAGACTGACATTGAAATTAAATGGCTAGAGATTCAACTGAATTATTTCATCTTATTCTTTGGATGTTTTTCAAGGAAATTAGCTAACCTATCATGTGCTTTAAGAGATTTTTTTCTTTTTCTTTACTTGTCGTTCTGGGCTTGAACTCGTGGCCTCACACATGCTGGCACTGCCCTCTACCACTGTGCTGTATCTCAGCCCTATGAGGTTGATTTTCAATTGCTATAGTGGAAAGAATTTTACAACAAATGACAGAAATATTTTAAAGACCCTGCCTGGCTTAGTTCTGACATATGCATCTCTTGTAAGGGCTCAAGCTCAAAGGCCTCTTGTGAGTTCTCTGTGAAAAACAGCCCCTCTGTTCTTCTTGCACACCGTGTGCTTTCTAAGGGTCCAGCCCCGCTTCAATTCTAGGAGGCCCACTTCTCTCCTCTCCTCTCTTCTCCCTTCTTCCAGCCTAAGATACAGTGTTGCCACCAGCCTGCCTTTGCCCAGGACAGCTCAGAAGGCGGGTGTGATGAGGTCATGTGGCTCCTGGCTTCCCCAAGCTTATATAAATGGATTATTTTACATGCATGAAACTATAAGTAAGGAATTGGGCTGGGGACAGTGCTAAGGGAAACATCCGCAGCTCTTTCTCGCATCTTTATTTGTGACTCACTCTGTATCTGTATTTGTCTGTCTTTAAGCACATGACCAACATGCCAGGTTCCAAAGGCTTTGCCAGTGACCTTGTTCTGTTAGTATACTGTACTCTTTAACAGAAGAACCAAAGCCAGCAGGAAGGGAGCATGAGAGTTACAGGCTTGCCAAGCAAGTGGTAGAGGTTGTAGCCTCATATCAGGCATAGTGAGCTCTTTGACAGCAGGTAAAGGTTCTGGAAATGGTTTGTGGAATAACCTAGCTCTGTGTGGTTGGAGTTTGGTCACAGGGACCTGAGTCTGCACCTGGCTTTACCAGTGGGTCTAAATTGCTCAGAGCTCTAGTTTTGCATGTTGAGTGGGGGTGAAATACCCACCCCACAGTGTTGATGAAGGAATAAATTCAGTCCTGCTGGTGAGTTTCCTTACTCAAATACATAGTTTCTGTCTTTATGAAATTACATTTTCGTGGAAAAGGACAGAGAGAAACCTCTTTCTTTTTTCTCTTCTTCTTTGAAACACCGTGAATTGGACCAGAGCTGCCTCGTATGATGCAAAGTTTCTACATGTAGTTCCTGTCTTTATAAATTTTATTCTGAGACAGGGTCCTCATCACCTGCTGACTCTAGCCTGTCCCCATTCTCTGCTTTAGTTCCCTCAGAAACTGAGCTTATAGGTGGGTTCCGTTGAGACAGTTAGAAACGCCAATCCTCCTCTTCCCAGCTTTATTAGAGGTGTGGAGGAGGAGGCGAGACAACTAGGAGACACAATTAGTCTGACTATTTTTAGAGCAGATGGAGTCAAATGCCACCCACAACTTAAGAAATAAGTTGAGGAAGTGTGGTTGATTTAGGGAAGTGTTATGTAATAATTTAAGTGAAGGCATCTGAGCTCAGAGATGAATGTAAACCAAATGGAAGGCCAGGCTGTGACCTTTCCTATCGAACAGCCAGGGGACTGTGCTTTAGGATGGAGGAAGGGATGGTGACATGTATTCTAGGATGATATCCTTCACTGTAGTCCCCATGCTCACAGTGCAGCATTATCCCTGAGCTGTGGAAGAACACAAATTCCACATGCCCCTCCCCAGCTCCCTAAGTCAGAATCACTCTGGGAGTGATTCAGCCAAGTATTTTTAGAGATATGGAATTGTTTTGTCTAGTCCTATTTTTGAGATCAGGCCACACTGTATATAGTCCATGCTGGTCTGGAATTCACTATGTAACCTAGGCTGGCCAAAACTCATGGCACTCCTTCCTCAAGTACTAGGATACACAGTCTATTTCTAAAATTGTATTTCTTTCACAATTCCATATATATGTATATTTGTAACTTTGCTTATACTGTACCCCATTATCTTATCCCTGTCCTCCAAACCTCTTCTTCTTTCCAGAGTTCCCTTCCTACTATCATCCAGAGCATACATGGCATAGAGCACCCTTTTGCATTTATTTAGGGTTACTTGCAGAGCATAAGTGGAAATTATTTATTTGAGCAAGTATCATTTATCAGTGACCACACTGTTAGGACTATGACTCTACCTGCCCCTTATGCTCATTAAAGTAGGGTGGGGCCTCAAGAGCCTCTTCCTCATAAGTAATAAAATAGTAATGGGTCAGTCATGTACAGATAGCCACTACCGCTATGAGTTCCTTGGTGCAACATGCCATGTCCAAGAGACAGAATCATAGCCTTTTTCTGCCTTCTCGTCATTAATACTCTCTGAGCCTTGGAGGGGTGATAAAGATGTCCTACTTAGGGCTGAGCACTCCACAGTCACTTATTCTCAGCACATTGGCCAGTTATGAGTCTCTGCATTAACTGTCATCCATTGCAGATAGAAACTTCTCTGACCAAAGCTGAGTACTAATCTATGGATATAAATGTAACTGCCTAGAAGGCAGTTGAACACCACATTCGTTTAGCAAAACAATAGTTATATGTCACCCCACCACCACACACACACACCCTCTAGGGGTGACCTCCCAGGCCATGGACTTTCGACCAGGTTCACAATACTAGGCATGAATTCTTTCCTGCCTCAATTCTGATCAGAAGTGGTTGGTTACTGCCTTTCAGTAATGTCATTACTGCACCAGTGACCACATTTTACCTGGTTGGTTGGTATTAGAGCTCACAGAGTTCATAGTTAGATAAGACCATTAATGATTTTTCCCCTCCATCAGCCTACATAAACCATAGAGGTAGCCAGCAGGGAGAATTCTCCTAAGCTAATTCCAGCTGCATTTCTCTAGGACCTAAAACAAAAGTGTATGGTGTCTTCAGTTATAGGGTCTCTTAAACTGGTTCTAGTGGGTAATCATGAGAATGGCAGTGTAGTCTGTGTTGTTTGGGGGGAGTATCTGGGTCCTTTCTGATCAACAACTCGACTCATAGGATAATATCCCATACTTGACACTGGGATTTTTGTTTAATAACCTATAGCTTCTGAGAGCAGCATTATTCATACATGTAAAGTACTTGCCTTCAAAGTATTTTTATTATATTTTAAAATATAATAGCTTACAAAATGACAGGTCTCCATATGGCTTTTTCATGCATCCTTAATTTTAGTTAAACATTCTTCTACTTCCTTCTTTCCCAATCTCCCACTTCCATCTCCACTTAAATCTTTCCACCCTGACTGGTCCTTCCCTCTACTTTCCTATCAAGTGTGTTCCACCTGCATCACCTGTTTTACAGTTTTGTGTTGTTTTTTGCAAGTTTTTTTTTTGGTAACACTAATACACATTAAAATATAAGACCTATTTTCCCAAGCAAATGATTCCCAAACTTGAGTATTTGATACAAAAAAAAAAAAAACCAACAAATTCTGATGTACATTTACACAGCTTCCTCACACCAGATGTAGAAACTGCAGGTGGATATCAAAAGGAAACCTATGGACATGGTGGCATCCATTTGGAATCCCAATGCTCAATACTTTGGAAGTTGATACAAGAGGGTCTCTGTAAGCTCAAGACCAGCCTGAGCTACACAGGGAGATCCTGACTTAAACAACAAGAAAAAAAGGAAACATGGGTAGATAAGCATGGTGAGGTATGCAAATCTACAACCATTCAATAGCATGAAAAATTGTCCGTGACTCATCATCCAAGAGTGGGATCAGGCTTTGTTTTAGTGATCATATTAAATCTACTTACAGAGAATTTCAAGCACATCTAACAATAGCATATCTTCATCCCACATCCCCATGATTAGCCATCTTGAACAGTTGTCACCTTCTAGTAAATCTTATATCATCTGTGTTCTTACCTTCCCATCTTTCCCGTACCCTCATTATTAGCAAGAGAATTCCATTTATCATTTTATCTAGAAATATATCAATAATTAACCCCAAACGGGAAAGGTCTTTTTAGGGTCTAACTTTTCTTTTATCATCTTGGAGCAAAGTCTAGTGTAGCCCAAGTGACAATTGGTTGAGGCTTAGCATGAGCTCCGAGTCCTAATCCCCCAGATTTTACTTCTGGAGTGTCTGGAATTCCAGTATGTGTGCCTTCAGCACCTCTTTTGAGGTGGTGCTAGGAATTAAATTCAGAGGCTCTGGTGTACTAGGCTCTTCAACCCACTAAACTACATCTCTATCACTAGAAAATTCCTTTTCAAAACATAATCATATTCTACTATCAAATCACCAAACAAAGATTCTTCTTTACCATTGACTGAAATTTCCCTAACTTCTGCTACAATCTCAAACCAACATTTAGGGGAATGGTTATCTTGGGCCAAGTGGTATATTAAATATCTTATATGCATTCATACCATCCTCATGATAGGCCACTGTTACCATCAAATTTCACAGATAAGGAACCAGGGTATCAGTAGACTAATAAATAACTTACTCAGACTCGTGAAATGACAAGAGCCAGGGAGAGGAACAGGAACCACTTTTTAAATCCAGGTCTTACCAACTTGAAGAACAGTATGAAATCTGTGGGGCTAGAGAGATGACACAGTGGTTAAAAGCACTGGCTGCACTTCTAAAGAACCCGTTCCAAAGGTTCGAGTCCCTGCACCATCAGCAACTACAGTGCCAGGAGACCCAGACACCCTATTCTGTTTTCCATGGATACCAGGCACATACCTACTTCAAAGACACATGCAGGCAAAATACCATACACAGAAATATTTTTTTAACTTGAAGTTTGGACAGGCCTGATAGCACAGGCCTATTATCCAAGCTACCTAGAAGGCTGAGGCAAGAGGATCATAAATGCAAGGCCTACCTGGGCTATGTAGTACATTCAGGGCCAACCTGGGAAACTTCCTAAGACCCTATCTCAAAATAAAAATAAGACTGGGGATATACCCCTGTGGTAGAGCTCTTGTCTACCATGCAGGAGGCCCTGGTATTCAGAGATGGATGAACGATGGATATAAGAAAGGAAAGAGAAAGGGAGAATGAACGTGTATAAAATTTTCCATTGTAACCACTTTAATAGTGTCACCAGTTTGCAACCAGTTTCCAGGACTATTTAATGTTATAAAACTAACTCTGTACTTATTAAGTGTTAATTCTTCTTCCACCACCACCACCCCCCCCGCTAATCTCTGTCAATTTCTGATCTCTCTGTCTCCATGACTCTGACTACTGGAAGTGACAGATGAAAGTGGCATCGTATTGCTTTTGCTTTTTTGTGACTTGCATGATGTCCCCAGATTTCATCCATATTGTGCCACATGTCAACCCCACAAAGGCTGGGTGACATTTCTTTGTGTCTTTACATGCTGAGTAATACTTCACTGTATTTCTTCTGCCCAGCCTTCTGAGCACACTGGAATGCTGCCACCAACTGCTTCTTGGGAGCATAGTACAAAAATGACTTAAGTCCCTACTCTAGATCACATGATAGTTTCTGTTTGTTTGTTTGTTTTTGTTTTGAATTGTTTTTAAGGAGTGTTACACTGCTTTCCATGGCAACTGTATCATCAGCAAAGGTCCAGTTCTCCCACAACCATATCATCTCATGCTTTTGCTCTAGGCCGTTCAAATATGCCTGACAAGTGCTTTAAAGCCCAGCTCCATGGTCTTTACATTGCAGGAATCTTATTTGATAACTCTGGTCAGGAATTTCTCTTTAGACTAAGCTCACTGGATCCAAGAAGAAAAGGAAGGTGAGGCAGAAAATAATGAGGAAGTGGGTGGAACTAATCCCCTTTTGTGTACTCAGTTACAGCAGCTTTTGCACCCTGCATGATGAGAAAAGCAGAACTATTGGAGGCTTGTGTGACTCCTTCTACATAAAACACTTGATCCCACCAGTTCTCTCATCAGTACTTAAGAAATCAGAGCTGGGTCTCTGAAACATTTTCTCCTAAATTTTAAGCTTACAAATAGTCAAGTTTATTGCAAAGACTTATTTATTTATTTTAAGTTCTTTGCTAGTGGTAGAATTGGTTTAAGAAAGAGGTGCCCACTTGTGAAAGGCCAGGACGGCTTGTGGTCTGGCAGGTTTGGGCCCAGTATTGGTATTGACAAGTCCTACAATACCTTACAGCTCACTTCCTTGAATCACAGTGTTGCTCACGTACTGACTACATCATTCAGAGAAGATTAAAGTAGATCATATGGACATGGACGTAGTAGACATAAGAATTTAGTAAGCATAGGTCACCAATTTCCTGGCTTTTATTTTGACTGTAGACCTCTTTAAAGTACTTTTCTTACTTCAGCTTTTATTACAGTTTAACAATTCAGAGCATACATTCAGGATTCTCATAACCTGTTGCTTGAATCCTTGTTCCATCCCTGACAAACAGTGTGAACTTGGAGAAATTCACTTACCCAAGTCTCTTCTTATGAAACCCACAGGAACACCTGTTTTACAGGATGTAACAGGAGAGGCTTAGCACAGTAAATATTGCAATATACCAGCAGCAGCAGCATTTGTGACTTACACTAAGGCATGACCTTACTTTAACTGACAATAGAAATTACACACTAGTCTATAATTTCCAATGCATCCATTGGCCACTGACTTCTTACAAAATGGCAGAGGAAAGCAGGTCACCTTAAAAAACTATAGTGAGAATGACATTGACACAAACCACAGATGGGCCCATGTGATGACTCAGTGAATAAAGACACCTGCTGCCAACCCTGACCACCTGAGTTAGATCCCAAAGACCCACGTGATGGATGGAGAGAACCAATGCCTGCAAGTTGTCCTCTGACCTCTACCAAGAGCACTATGGCATGTGTGGCTCCCTGGAGTTAGCTAGACAGCTCATATTCAATCCTGCGGCCACTCTTGATAAGAAAGAAGGCATCTTAGGGTGGCATGCTTGCCTCGTTACCTAACAAAGGGCCTGCAGGACCATCAGATGTACTGAATTTTATGTATAAACTCTACTGTGTTTTCATAGCTTTGACCCTTAGAAAAACACTGTTTAAATGTTTTTCTTCCCGTCTAACATTCATTTCCAAAACCACTGAAGTGAAAGGGGCTATTAGTTCAGGGCCAGATTTGAAAGCACAAGAAACTTCGTTCATGAGGTTAAGAAATGGCTTAATAATTAAGTTGAAAGTAGATCTAATTTCAAACAGATCAACTAACCGTGTTAGGAGCAAATGAGGGTGTGTTCCTTCCTATTCTCCTTCCACCCTCAGATGTTGGCTGTAATCCCACGACGTTTTTCCAGTTCATTTTCTTTTTTTTCACTTTACACCATGCAGTACGGGATTCTTTATTGCCCGAGTGTTAAATTGGTGTCACAGACAATTAAGACCACCGTACATGTAACATTGTGTGCATTGCTGTCTTCCATATTGCATCTCATTGGTTTCTTTTGCCGACCGCTTAGAACACATTTGAATTGCACAGGCTGGATGCATTACTGTTACTCCACACTTCCTTCTGAGCTGCATTTAGTTGGACACTGCCAAGCCAGTATGGATGATGTCAGTTGAAACAGTGTAGAATATGTTTGCAATACTTTCCATGTACCAATTTGAGTACCATTCAAAGCATCATCAGCCGAGCTGATGCTGAACAATTAGCTTTCATTTCACTTGCACCCCTAACTGTGCAATCAGCAACGATAATTTTCCTTCTCCTGAGGGTTGGAGCTGGGCATAGAAAGGAGAGTTTCATGCATCAGGGGACTAATTGTGCCTTGATAATGATAATAACAGCTACAATTTAGTGAGTCTCTACTATGTCCCTAGCGTTGAGGCTCGCATGCCTTGGGTTGTTCTGGTAGCCTGGGGGAGGGCACCTGAATGCCATCAAAAGTGCTCTCAGCATTTCTGTGCATAATGACAAAGAGACGCCTATGGTAAAATTAAATACACATGCATATACATACACACATATGTACACACACACACATACACCTTGTATCCTTTACTCCACTGGGATAGGGGAGAAAGAATAGTGAAGTTGAGTTAAAGCAGTGACAGATACCCAGAGCTAGGGAGGCTGAGTTTAAGAGCAAAGAGTCAGGCACCTGAACCTGAGTTGCATGCAGATGCCTCCTGACTGCTTCTGTTTCCATCTTCACTGAATATATTATCTGGGCACTGGACTTGATATTGGAGCGACAAGCAATGAAAGTGCCCAGGACTTTTGCATAGATCTTGATCTGACTGTTGTGGTTGTTCTGCTCTTCTCTTGTGCCTCTGGTGAGCAGGGAGTAGCAAGGGTAGCAATCAGAAGGGGCACATATTCCCCATGGCGGTCACTGAGTGTCTAATAAGTCTCTCAATGAAGAAAGGGTTTAGCTTGGCTTGTGACTAAGCGATCCAGTCCATCGTGAGGAGGAGAGATTGCTGATGGCTGCAGCAGCAGACCTGAAAGGCTGCTAGCTCACATCTGGGTAGACCAAGGAGGAGGGAAGTGATGCTGGGCTCAGCTCACTTTTTCCCGTTTCCTCTTTTTATGCAGCCTGGGACCCCCACCCATGCAGTGGTGCTGCCCATATTCTGGGCAGGTCTTATTCACTCAGTCCATCTTCAGAAACATCCTGGCAGTCACACCCAAAGATGGTTTTTGCCAATGTTGTGGGCTTTTCATAATCCATTCAAGCTGGCAATCAAATTTAACTAGCCCAATGATGTAACTGCCTAATCTGTGGGTGATTTTCCCCAAATGTAAAATCAGTCTATTCAGAGTGGAAAGCGTTTGGTGGGAAAATTTCCCTGTGAGGTCTAAGGCTCGATTCAGCAGCCTTTGGCCCTAGAAGGCCCCTGGTGCCCCCATCACACCCGAAAGGGCTAGAGTTAGGGAAACTCTTGAGAAACATTGTCCCTGTGGTGAGTGGGTCCCAGCTTCCCAGAACTGTGCTGTGCCTTCCTGCCATTTCGTTCTTTCTCTTAATGTTGTTTTTCCCTTTCCACTCAAGTCACTGCTCAGCAACACCAGTTGGGACCCTGGGTCTCATGTGCCTGGGACTATCCTGTTCTGTGCCTGTGGGTCTGGTTTCACTAATAATACGTTCCCCACCCTCCAGAAATGGTCTGTAGGAAGAATTCTGTCATCAGCTCTGAAGTGCCAAAGCTGCCCAGCACATTGTCAAGCACTGCTTGGGACACAGACATCTGAGGTGTGGATTTGCCTTTTGAGGTGTTAGGAAGAGAAATGAGTGTCTCAATATTTACACCTCCCCAAAATTCTTCTGTGGAAACCACCATCACCATGAAAGGGGTACAGGCCTTGGGAGACAGGTTATGGTGGCAGAGGCCCCATTTTACAGCAGACTTGAATCTTCTATAATCCCAGGTGGACACAGCAAGGAATTCGTCATACATGAACTTGCAAGCAGCTCTGCCAGCATCTTCATCTAGACTGCCCAGACTCCTAACCTATTGTTCAAGTGGTCCCCAGTCTGTAGTAACTAAAACAGTGAGTATGTGCCAGCCAAATGAGGAACTTGTCCAGTGCTAAGTGAGATAGCATCGAAGCATGCATGGTGGAAAGCCTTTGAAGAGATAGCAGGGCCAGAGCACTTTGCAGGAAGCAGGGCACAGCTGCATCAATAGGAAGAGGTTTGAAAGATGGACGCCAAATCATTTGTCGAAGCACTGATGGTAGAAGCAGAGCCTTAGCTGTTATCTAGAAGCCATCGGAGCTGTTGGCGAGGGCTGTGGCTTTTGCTCTGCCTCCCCATGTCCTATCTGTTCCCCGTCTTTCTCACGCAAGTGCTGCCTCTAATTATGGAACCCGAGTCTTGCCTTTGCCCTGGGAACAAAGACACTTGTGACTTGCAGGGAACTGAACGCCAAGGTAGAATTGACAGTGGGAACTGTCAGTGTGGAGAGGTTCAGCCTCCACTTCCGTGGTTTCACAGATGTGAGATTAGAACTAGCTTTGAAGGTGAGAAGGGCTCAGGTAGGTGAAGAATGAAACTCTCATGGTGGAAGGATCATAAATGGATGCAGAATGCACAGGACTGTGTCCAAGTTTCACACTCAAAGCAGCTGTGGGCGGTGGGCAGTCAGAGGAAATCCTATTCTGTATGAAGACTTGGAACTCTGGGTTTTAGAAGCCGAATATTTACACTGAACTGTTAGACAGAGTACGTCTTTCTCCAGAATCAGCTGTGCTGTGCCGTAGCACAGGTTAACCCTGACATCTCGGTCCTCCTGCAGCCACATTCTGCCCACACCGTAAGTCCTGTGGAGTCAAACTGAATGCTCCATACAGTCACGTGGTGACTGAGTCCTCATGAATGGCAAGTCAAGAGACATGGTAGGAAGAAATGCTGGAGACCTTTGTGTGAGTGGGCTCATAAGAGCAGGGATACCCTACCCAGTCTGGTGCGTTTGTTCCAACTCCAGACCATGGTCATTTCCAGTTAGTCCTCACCCGGTATTTGTTGACTGTGCTCAGCTTTCAGTGATCTGCAGAGTGGAATGGGTGAATTCTCTTAGCAGGGAGGCTGGGAGTAGACAATGTTCTTATGTATATCACTGAGGATGTCAATATATTCTTTGAGCAGGAACTCTCAGGCAGGCTCCTCTGTCTGCTCCATCAAGTACTCTGACATCATGATAAGCAGATGGCAAAGGCTTCTTTGAAAATGAGACTGATCTTGTAAAGTTAAGTTGCTTTTCTTGGGAACTCTTAAGAATCGGGTACCACGGAGCAGGGGTTTACTTTCTACCATGAATTCTGGCTTCTTCACCCTTCTTTCTGTAGTGAAAAACACAGCTTGTCCCCTGCCCTCCCCCGCCCCGGCCTCGGCTTTTCCTTGTGTGTGAAATGAAACAACACTTTTAAAAATAAATCAAGTCAAGGATGTTTAAGGAGTAGACTGCTCTCTAACATGGGTTTGCAGTGTTTAGGTTTGCAATGAAAAACTTTGGGGAAACAAATTTTCTCTTTTCCTTCTATCTCCCAAATGCAATTCTATAAAGTTACCAAGAAACATAAATATTCAGGCCATACATCAGGTCTGTTATCTAGGACAGTTATCTGGTAGGAAGCCAACCCGCACAACAGGGATACAGTACCTTTCAGATTTGCCACCTCTGGAGAGAGAAATCCGAAGAACACTTGGAGCAGAAGACTATTGTAGACCTCACCAAGAGGAGCACTTCCCTCCCACAGGCCCCGGGCTCATCAGGCTTCCTTCTTGCAAGCATTCATTTAAAAAGAATAAAGCAGCCCTTGTGCCTAGGAGCTTGGGGCCAGCAATGACTTTGGCATTGTGGTCTCACCCTTTCAGATTGTGCCATCATCCTCTGGGCATTTTCCCTCCCTAGATCGTTTTCTCGGCTACAAATTAGGAATGATAAAGCCTGATTCATAGTTTCTAACAATAGACTGAGATAAGGCATGGCGAAGACTGAATCACAGTGAGCAGTCCATGAATAAGGTGTGGAATTGAAGGTTTGTTGGGGAGGGCGCTGGTTAAGATGTTAATGCCTCATCCATGCCTCAAAGACTTTCCCCATAATCATTGTGTTCAATGGGAATAGAACATGGTCATCAGCTCTTTAGTCAGATGTAGAAATAGCATTTGTGAAGGAGAGTTACCTAAAGTAAATATCCTGGTGGCATTCTTAGGAGCCCACGTTTCCTGTGACTTCGAGTGACTTTTTCTCCTGTTACTCTTTCCCCGAGGTCACTTGCTCTGAACAACCCAAAAGCATCTGTGGTACGGTGTTATTCATGAGTCTTTCTCATGCATTTTCTCACAAAGTGACTCTCTGTACCCCATGAAGTTATCCTCCCGTACCGCAGTCTGCCTATCTCCCTTTTGCTATCCTGTCTAAGGCAGATTGTATCCTTTTTGTCAGAGCCATCCTTAGGCCCGCAGGACCCTGGAAGTCCCTTCCCTTTTCTATAACCCAGAGAACCGAAAGCAAGCACTTAGATTCCACTATTCATCTTGGGGTTATTCACAAAAATAAGAAGCAGGCCACCCACCTCCCAATCCACAGATGTATGGACAAACAAAATGCGGTATGTGGCATAACAGAATTTCATTCAGTCATGAAAATAAATGAATTTCTCACATATGTGGCAGCATGGGTGAACCTTGAGTTTGAAGTGAAATAAGAGACCAAAATGTGACAAATACTGTGAGTTCCCTCACTCAAGGTGTGGGAGGAGCAAGGTCATCAAGCCCTCTGGTGACGGTGGACAGCTACAATGGTGACAGAGCTTCTCTGTGGGCTGATGAACTGTTAGAAACAGTAATGTCTGCACAGCTAAGTAAACCTCGTGAATGTAATGAATGCCATGGAATGCTGCATTTAAATGGCTAAAAGTGTCAGGTTTATTTTACATATATTTCACAATAAAAATTTAAATAGAACAAAAAAACAACATTAGGGCTTCAGGCTGAAAGCCAACATCCAACAGCATTCATCAAGTCTGAGGCCTTGACTTTTCTCTCCTCTTGAACACTGGTCCAGCCAGTGCCTGCCTGCTGCTCCCTGACATGAAAGCACCATTTGGGAGAGCATGTGCACCTGCCAGTCCCTCTCTGGTAATGTGTTTCTCATTTGATCTCCAAACAAAGTTTCTGTTATCTAATATCATTCAGATAGATCACTACTGAAACACTGGCTCCTCAATGAGATCACCCTAGGTTACAGTTTACATAACTACCCACTGCCACCATCACAACGTGGGTGGCTCTTTTTCTCCATAATGGTTTTCACCAGCGATTATCTGAAATAATTTGTGTCAGTTTCCAATCCCTAACATGGAAGTTTCATTAGTTCTAAGATTTTGCTTTATCTGCATCTGTCTTCTTGATAGCTAAGTACCTGCCACGGCGTACCTGCTGTTAAATGTAGGTGTTTAAGAAATACATGCATAGCCCTTATTCAAAACACTACTGGACCAAATACATGGACATCATCTATCAACAGTCTTCCATTGCCACTCAAATACCCTGTCCCAAGCAACTTACAGAACCCCAGTAAGGCCCAGATGAACTCTGCAGGGATCACACATGTATCTGTCAGATGTAGGGTAGTAAAGTGCAACTCTTCACACCTTAGTGGCCTCTGGAGACGTGTCTGGAGGTGTCACTGGAGACCAGTGTCACACGTGTGCTCAGCTAAAACTACTTGGATGAGTCAACTTTGTCCTCCAGGTCTTAGCCATGCAAAAGAGCATGAGGACATGGTCACATGGTAAAGGCAGAGGAACAAGAACAGCAAAGCAGGCACACACAAGTGGCCTTGGGTCTTTGCCTGCATGTTCAATAACATCCCATTGGCCGAGTAAGTCACATGGTCAACAGAGCACACTGCAAGCAATGCCACAGAAGGCAGACATACAGAAAATGAGGAGTAAGAACCAAAGATCAGTTTACCAAGGTTAGGAAATCTTGGCACTTGTGATCGGTACATCTTTCTGTCATAATCTTTTCCTAAGGTTCCTCTGAGTCAGAAATCTAGTACAGCTCAGTGAGGTGCCTTACTTAGTAGGGCAGCTAAAATTGCCTGGGTGCAGTGTGGTTGAAACCTGCCCACGATGTGACAAGGCCAGTTTACCATGGGCAGCAGAGAACAGAAAAAGAATGGAAAGTGTATTTCATATGGAACACCCATCATTTTGTCATCTATAATTAACTAAAAGTGGGTTCGTAAGTTTAGCCAAGAAGAAAGTATGACCCAGGGGTGTGGATAGAAGGCAGCAAGGACCGCTAGGGACCATCGTCAGGGTGCTACCCTGAAGTAGTGATGGAAATAGTGAAAGCCTTCATATTGAACTTTATCCCAGTTATTTTAAGTGACTTTTGGTAGGACCAGTACTTTTTACTTTATAAAAATTGTGTTCAAAGTAGAAAGAGGGCTTGTCTAGGAAAGGATTTGGGGGGAAATGTATAATGGAACTTTGGAATGAGAGGTGTGAATTCCTAGTTTATCATTGTTTAATTTCAGTAAGTTTATACCATAAAAAATGATCTTAACCAGTTTTCTAGGACTTTGGAAGATGAATAGCTATCATCATGAGCCATCAGGGATACTTCTGTATATTAGTTCATCTTTTCCGAAGCTCTTTGAGGCAGCATAACACCTGCCACCTCCTTTATTCCCTTTATACAGCTCATAGAGCCAAGTGATGTTAAATCGTAATTCTAGCATCATTGAAAACGATGCCTGCAATCCATGAGGTCAAATGACAATGACACTAACATCACACATGACTTCTTTCTCATTTAAAATATAGATGGTACATGGTTACCTAGTTGAAAAGAAGCTCTCTGTCGTAATTATTGTAGTTTGATTGATTACCTGAATATTCGGTGGATGCTTGCCAGTGTATATTCCCCAGCATCCTCACCACTCCTGTGTACATGCCTTTGGAGTAAAGATGGCTCTGGTATGGTTGGATGTTGGAGGGAGTGGGTCACTTGTTCTTCCCGGCCGCCCTGCTAGCTTACACCTGAAATAATCACACAGAAAATATATTAATTAAAATACTGCTTGTCCCATTAGCTGTAGCTTCTTATTGGCTAACTCTTATATTAATTTAACCCATTTCTATTAATCTGTATATCATTACGTGGCAGTGGCTAACTGGCAAAGATTCAGCATGTCTGTCTCTGGTGGCTCCATGGTGTCTCTTCCTCTGCCTTCTTCCTCCCGGCATTCCATTTAGTTTTCCATGCCCAGCTCTGTTCCCCTATAGCTCTGCTATAGGCCCAGAGCAGTTCCTTTATTAACCAATGAAAGCAACACATAGACAGAAGGACCTCCTACACCAGTCGGAGAGAATACCAAAAGGACTTCCTGCATCCTGGCCCTGCTGACCAAGATCTTATTCTCCAATAGACACCCAACACTAGGTACAAGGGAGAGGGCAGCACTAACTGATGAATACTGAGATTTCTACCTGTTCCTTAGTAGTATATGTTCACATTTTATATAGATACAAATATTCTTTCCCTGAGAAATGCAATTTACCTGTTGTATGTCTTACTAGATGATCAGATTCAAATATCCTATCTCTTGCCCTGCCTGTGGAGCTTTAACTTGTATTGATGCTATTCCGATTTAGAATAAATGGCCTCAGATTTCTGCTACTGTCCTAGGCACTGATTATAGACTTTAGATCAAAGTATGACCCTTTATTCCTTTATACGAAGGCCTGTCTGTGTGTCGAGGATAAACGAGCGATTTGCATTAATGATGCTTACAGCAAGAGGTAGGTCTTGAAGTTTATATTTGAAGAATTAAAATGCAGTTATGGTAGAGATCTCTTTCTGACATGAAAATAATTTTATATTCAAAGCAAAAACTCAGCTCTTGAGATTCTTTTCTGGACGCTGCCTTGCACTGGGCATGTGCATGGGCTCAGTAGGCCCTTAGGAGATAGGGCTGATAGAAAGTCTCACTTATCTTGAGACAAGGCTGTCAAGCGTATCGTCCATCCTTCTTCGTTTGCACTTCAAGCTGTTAACTGTGCTTCTGAATGAGGCATGAGAGAAATTTACACATAAGAAATGTCTTCAGTCCTTTAAAAGAAGAGCTTGGAAGGTTTTCTTTCTTTCTTTTTTTTTCTTCATGTCTCTTGAGTCAGATGAAATGTGGACTCCCCAGAAGCCATAATGAGGTGACAAGCAGATGCTGGGCTTGGGTTTGTCTCACTAGGCACAGTTCACGTCCGAGGGGTGGGCATCCTGAAAGAGAGGGGCCACTGAGGCCATGCAGGGACACATTAGATCTATTCCTTTGGTGGATGTCAAGGCAAAATTATTCAGAATATAATCTGAAATTTCTTTGATCATACAGTCAATAGCTTAATAATTTATGTTCAATCTTATTAGTAAAGTAAACACAAGCCTTTGCTATCACCAAAATAAGATTAAAAAATTCTAGGATACTAAGATGAGAGGGAGATTTTGTGTTATCTTCATGTTTAAAATTTTTCCTCTGCAATTTTAATGATCTGATAGCAATTAAGCATTGGGAGGGGGAACTTCATCTCAATGATATATGATCTTGAATCACTCATGCCTAAAAGTGGTACTGGGAGGTTGATGGTGAATTCTCAACGTGTGGCTGTGTGACAGGCTTTCAAGTGAAAAGGCCCAATTAATTCTTAATTTCAATCTGTTGGTCATGTATATTCCACTGTGCCTGTTAAGCTGACGGACTCTGCATGTAACATCTTAAACATAGACTTAAAGAACTAGAAGCATCCTTGGCTTGGTGATAATCAAGGACTCCTATGATAGTAGCATGTTCCCATGTTATGAAAATCAAAGATTCATGATGGCATCATGTTCCCAATTTAGGGGAAGTCTAGAAGAGTAATTGAGATAGTTTGGTGCTCTTGGTCACTGTGTGTGCTATTATCTCCTAATAGTTTGAATCACAGGGAATGACATTGTTTGTCAGTTCAAGGGAAGGAGCTGGCACTGGGATGTCATTGCAGGGCCCTGGCAACACCTGCCAGTGTCAGGGACAGAAGAACTCATTTAGAAGCTGCTGTACAAGCTGGGAAGGCAGGTGGTGACTCTCTTACAGGGCTGTCTTTCATTTGAGCAGAACCAGACCAACTGTTCCTCATTAAAATGCATTTTGCAGCGTGTTCTAATATGAGCATGTTGATTGTGTATGTATGTGTGCACATGTGTATGTGTGTGTGCTCTGAGACAATCCAGTTGTGCTTCTTGTACAGATACAGTCTCAATGTGGCTCAAAACTTTAAGACATGCAGCAAGAAATGGCTGTGCCTGATCGAGGCTGGCTTTCCTGGAATGGCCTTCTTTAGAGAAACAGGAGATGCCCCTCTTGCCTCACAGGGTACAGCATCGGGGAGGGTGCATAAAGCCTATTTCCTAGAAACCTGGGTCCATAACAGTCAGTTTGATAGCCAGGAGGTACTGGACATCACTTTCTTATTTACAGGTGACTGGAAACACATCCCTGATGTATGCTGTGATAGGAAGGCTAAAGCTTAGCCTCTTCCCTACTCATCATACCGAGCTAGGTGACTGACAGTTACATTCTACCTAGTCCTAGGACCAAAAACTGTGTAAAGTGTGAGAGGCCTCCTATTCCCATGGCAAGTTTCCAAAGCAGCTACTGCTGTTTCCTTCTGTAGCCCAATCCATATCACAGCTCTTCATCAGTCTTCTTGGGAAGGGGGCAGGACTTCAGGGAATTCACCAACTGATCCAACCTCCTTCGTTTGGAGGCCAAACCCACATAGCACCCAAAGACAGGATTCTTATGACTGCTGGCACCATAAATACAGATCACAGAAGAGCAAGTGGAATCCATTTAGCAATCAGCAGCTGAGCCCTTCCCTCAGAGCCTCTTGTGGTTCCAAGTTCTATGAGTAGGAAAATCTGTCAGTACAGTCTAGCTCTGCCCGAGCTGAGCATGCACACCGGAGGGGGCAGAGCCTGAAGGACTGTGCGGTGCTTGATGCTGTAGACCCTGGAACCTGCATATATGTTGATATCACAGAAAGAAGGACTTTGCGGAATGGCTAAAAGAGGATCTTGGGATGAGATTACTCTGGATTACCCTAGGATAACTCTCATGATATAAGTCACCATCTCTGGGCTTCAGTTTTGAAACGGGGAAAGGGTCACAAGGTGCAAAGCTCCCTCTTAACCACCTGGGAGGGGCAAGGATTGTATTCTTTCCCAGTGCCTCTGCAAGGATTCATCCCTACCTACAGCAAAATCTTGGAACATGTGACCTCCAGAAATCTAAGAATGGGTTTGTATTGTTTAATATTCTAGATGTAGGGTAATTTGTTAAAGTTATATTAGAAAACTAATCTACAAGTTGTATAAATTACTTGTCTCATGACTGTGACAAAATATCTGATCTAACCAACTTAAGGAAGGGAGGGGGCTCAGCTCACGGTTTAAAAGGCGACTAGAATCTGTCTGACTAGAAAGGCAGGCATGGTGACAGACCTCTGAAGCTGCTCTTCTGTTGTATCTGTAATCAGGAAGCAGAGATGGTTCTAAGCTGGCTTTCTCCTTTTTCCTCATTGTATTCAACCCAGGCCCCTAGCCCATGGGAAAGCACCTCCCTTATTTAAGGTGGAAGTACCCTCACAGATGCGCCCCAAGCTGTGTCTCCCAGGTAATTCTAGATGTAGTTGAAAATGGAGATTAACCTTCACACTGTGCCATTTCCTCCCCAGGAACTGTTCTCTGTACTGAATATCCAGTAAGACAAATAGCATTTTCCATGAAAAGGGTATTTATATAAAGAGTGATATGTGACCCTAAGGAACAGATCCTTAGGGTCTTAGAAATCTCAGTATCCGTTCAGCTTACACTGCCTCCTCTTTGATACCAGACCCTGGGCATCTCCTGGAAAATTAAGGGTCTGCTCAGGAGTGCCCATGGGGTAGTGCAGGAGCAAGCAGACTCACTCATTAACTTAATATGCCCTGTGCTAGGGGCAGAGCATGCATCATGCAGGCGGTTGTAACTGATGATGTTTTTCTAAGCCAAGTCATGTCTTGAGTTCGAGCCTGAGAAAATAATAACAAGAAAAGACAAGGTGGGGGTGGCCTTATTAAGAGTTCTTCCCCAGAGGCTGACCCCACAAGTCTTCTTGCCTCACAGAGAACCTAACCACTCCTCTCTCTGTGACTGTGGATGCTGACGGTGAGTACAGCTCCCTTCTCATGGGTTAGTGTCTGTGAGGCTTTGGTATCATGGTGCAGCTGCTAGGCACCATTCGTGTCTTCATTTTCCCATTCCTGTGTACCACAGCAGCCTCTCTTAGGTGCCCAGAGCCCAGGCAGAGTACCTAGCATATCTTCTAACTTGTAACACCGTTTTAAGGCAGAGGTTAGTGTTCTTATATTGTAGAAGTAGTAATTAGGCTTGGATCACATGGCTAGCTGAGCTTGGACTCAGAATTCAAAACCGGCACGTGTTTGTCATAATGCAGGCCTCCTGCTGCTATTTGTAATGAATCAAAATACCGTGAGCGGATTAATCATATTTAATTATTAAATATTAAATAATTATTTAATTATTTAAAAGCAAATAAAATGGTGACTTGATAATTTTACAAGCACTTTTGAGGTCATCTGCATAGTCCATTAGAACCTCAGAGTACCATGGAATGCACTGATATCAGTTGAGTTCTAGGTGCTCAGAGTGCTTTATGCCCATCTTGTTTAGTTCTCACAACCTGTGATGCACAAGTGCTGATGCTCTAAGCATCACTACTTTATATGCGCAAAGGGAGAACGTGTCTGAGACCCTCAGGAGGTACTGGGGGTGGAGCCCAGGATCAGCACTCATGACTCCTAGAACCATGGTTCCAAGAGCATGCTCAAGTTAAAGACCTCGCTTTCTGTCCCTCACCAAAACATGCGTCCTTCTAGGGAAGGAAGCAGTCAGAGCCAGCCACTACTGCACCCGCTGCTTTCGCCTGTAACTGCTTGAGTTCTCGTTGTTGGGCTTCTGAACTTAAAGGCTTATTGCCATTTGGTTGTTTTGGGGGTGTATGTATTTGCTTCTGTTTTTAGCAGATCTGTTGCTTTGATGGGATTTGATAAGCTGTGTCTGGAAAGTTTAAAATCTGCACATCACACCTGTAGTCCCAGAACTGAACAGCTAAAGGACAATCTTGACTTATAGGCTTTCTTGGGCTACGTGGCAAGACCCTGTGTCAAGATAGCATGAAAAACTAGAAGGCAGGCTTAGAAATTGATAAAGGAAGCAGTGAAATTTCCAAGAAGGAAACGTGCTTTACTCAAAGTTAGCAGGGCGCATAGTAGGAACTCTCAGTGTATCCTTAAGTCTGTGAAAATCAAGTAAATTTTTTTGTTTGAGCAAATATCAGCTGGCTTTGTTTCACATTTGTTTAAGAAAGATATTTCTGAGAATTGAAATTCTTAAAAAATTACTAATATCAGAATTATTTTAATAATCAATAAAATTTCTTGAGTTGGGTATATTAAAGAGGCATTAAATTTTATGAATAGATACATTTACAATAGTTAAATATCCACTTATGAGTAAGTACATATCATGTTTACCTTTCATGGTCTGGGTTACCTCACTCAGGATGACTTTTTCTAGTTTCTTCCATTTACCTTCAAATTTCCTGATATCCTTGTTTTGTAACAGCTAAATAATACTCCATTGTGTAATGTACCATATTTTCATTATCCATTCCTTGGTTGGAGGACATCTAAGTTGTTTGCAGGTTCTGGCTATTTTGAATAAAGCTACTATAAATATAGTTGAGCAAGTATCCTTGTAGTATGATTGAACATCTTTTGGGTTTATGCCCAAGATCAGCATAACTGGGTTTTAAGGTAGGTTGATTCCCAGTTTTCTGAGAAATCACAACACTGACTTCCAAAGTGGCTGTACAAGTTTCCACTCCCACCAGCAGTGGAGGGGTGTTCCCCTTACTCCACATCCTCTCCAGCATGAGCTGTCGCTTATATTTTTGATCTTAGCCATTCTGACAGGTATAAGATGGAATCTCAGAGTCATTTTGATTTATATTTCCCTGATGGCTAAGGATGTTGAACACATCCTTAAGTGTTTCTTAGCCACTTGAAAATCTTTTGTTGAGAATTCTGTTTAGATCTGTACCCACATTTTTAAATTTGATTATTTGATTTGTTGATATCTAGTTCCTTGAGTCCTTTATATATTTTAAAAATCAACCCTCTGTTGGATGTGGTTTTGGTGAAGATCTTTTTCCATCTATAGACTGCCAAAGAGCTCCTTAATTTGATATCCCCATTTGTCAATTTCTGCTTTTGTTTCTGTGATCTTGAAGCCCTATCCAGAAAAATCATTCTTTACATTAGTATATCAAATTCTTTTATTATTATTATTATCATTATTATTATTATTTGGTTTTTCAAGACAGGTAGTTTTGGACCCTGTCCTGGAACTAGCTTTTGTAAACCAGGTTGGCCTCGAACTCACAGAGATCCGCCTGCCTCTGCCTCCCAAGTGCTGGGATTGAAGGCATGCGCCACCACAGCCCGGCACTATATCAAATTCTACCACTATGTTCTCCTCAAGCAGTATCAGACTTTTAAGTCTAACTCTTAGGTCTGAATATATTTTGAGTTGGGTTTTATTATTTGATTGTTTGAGCTTTTGGTACTAGATGAGAGACTGGTTAAATTTCAATGTTTCCCATGTAGATGTCTATTTTCCAAGAGCCATTTACTGAAGATGCTGTCTTTTTCTCCAGTGAGCATTTAGCCAGTACCATGCTGTTTTGCTGACTGTGGCTCTGCAATATGTTTTGAAATCAGGAAATTATGCTTCCAAATTTGTTCTTATTTACTTAACATAGCTTTGGCTATTTAGGGTCTTTTGTGTTCCATAGGAACTATAGGATTATTTTTTAGTTATGAAGAAAGGTGTTAATTTCTAACAGGGATTTCATTGTCTCAGTATTCTTTTTGAAAGTATGGTCATTTAATATTAATTCTTCCAAACTAAAAACCTGGGAGGTTCTGTGTCTATGTGTCTTTTATTTATTTGTTTGTTTGTTGTCATTTTCATTTCAGAGATCTTTCACACCACATCCTTGGTTAAGTTTATCCCCACATATTTTGTAGCTATTTATGAATGGCATTGCTTTGTTGATTTCATTTTCCCCAAACTCATTATTGATGTATAGAAAAACCAGATCCTACTACCTTACTGAATGTATCAGTTTTAAGAGTTTCTTGATGGGGTCTTCAGGTTTTGTCATGTATAGAACCATATCATCTGCATTCAGAATCAACTTGGTATTTTCTACTCCTGGTATTTTTCTTATTTATTTATTTATTGTGTGTGTTCACGCATATGTGTGCCACTACACACGTGCCGTGTGGGGGACAATGAACAATTTTCAGACGTCATTTTCTCTCCTGCTATGTTGGTCCTGGAGATCAAATTTGAGTCATCAGGTTTCTGCTTACACAGCCTTCATGTGTGTTTCGTTTATTTCTGCTCCGATCTTTCTATGAATTTTATGCAAGGCCTTGAGGTGCCTTTTATCATTGTTCTTTTAAATTTTCCATCTGTCATGCCTTTCTCCAGTTTCCTTGCATCTTGTCTTATTTGGAGAGGCCATGTAATCTTGTGTTTCTCCACCTACATTTGTTCATCCCTTATAGATCAGGTGACTCTTGACCACGCAGCTTCTTAGTAATCAGCTTTCTCCTGAAGATATGTCTTGGGGTGTTGGTCTATTACATACTTTTGATCCTCATAGAGCACTGTAATATATTATGGTCCCTCTGTCGTTTGACCATGGTCAGTAGTTTAAACATAGAGCAGGCCAAAGGAGCAGGAGCGAGGACACTGCCATTTCAGCCAGGCTGGAGTAGACGGCATTTGACCTAGGGTACTCACTGTACTATGTTTCTACTCCTGTAATGGACTTTTAAAGTATTGTTTAAAATAATACTAGTCAACACCAAGATGAATCCCAGTGCCATTATCATTGGCTTCTCAGTCTGCCCCAATTGTCAACCACATTTAGAGTGTCCAGTTTGATCCCATGCTCTTTTAGTCCCAGTCCAGTTGGATTTGGTGAGCTCCCATTAGATCAGGCACACTGTCTCAGTGGGTGGACCAAGCCCTCATGGTACTGACTCCTTCTTTTTAGGATCCTAGTCTGTTTGGATGCATGCATTCTTAAGCCTGGATGAAGTGGGAGGGCCTTGGACTTCCCACAGGGCAGGGCACCCTGCCCTCTCTTAGGGCTGGAGGGTGAGTGAGGGAGGGTAAGTGAGGGATTAGGAGGGAAATGGGAGGAGGGGAGGGTGTGGAAATTTTGAATGACATTATTTATAAATTAATAAAAAAATAAATAAAAACATAATAAATAAATTCTTTATTTAAAAATTAATTAAAAAGGAATAATAATTATAGAATATGAAGGACCTTTCTTCTATTGAGGGGCACCTAGTTTGTTTCCAGTTTCTGGCTATTACAAATAGTGCAGCTATGAACATAGTTGAACAAATGCCTTTGTAGTATGATAGGGCATCTCTTGGGTATATTCCCAAGAGTGGAATTGCTGAGTCCTAAGGGAGGTTGACTCCCAGTTTTCTGAGAAACCACCACACTGATTTCCATAGTGGCTGCACAATTTTGCATTCCCACCAACAATGGATGAGTGTTCCCCTCACTCCACATCCTCTCCAGCATAGGCTATCATTGGTGTTTTTGAGTTTAGCTATTCTGACAGGTGTAAGATGGTATCTCAAAGTGGTTTTGATTTGCATTTCCCTGATCGCTAAGGAGGTTGAGCATGACCTTAAGTGTCTTTTGGCCATTCGAAGTTCTTCTGTTGAGAATTCTCTGTTCAGCTCAGTACCCATTTTTTAATTGGATTAATTAGAGTTTTAGTGTCTAGTTTCTTGAGTTCTTTGTATATTTTGGAGATCAGACCTTTGTCTGATGAGAGGTTGGTGAAGATCTTCTCTCAGTCAGAAGGTAGTCTTTTTGTCTTACTGGCAGTGTCCTTTGCTTTACAGAAGCTTCTCAGTTTCAGGAGGTCCCATTTATTCATTGATTCTCTTATTGTCTGTACTACTGGGGTTCTACTTAGGAAGTGGTCTCCTGTGCCTATGTCTGGAAACAACCTAAATGCCCTTTGACCAAAGAATGGATAAGGAAAATGTGGTACCTTTACCCAGTGGAATACTACACAGCTGAAAGACAATAAGAACATTTTGAAATTTGTAAGCAAATAGATGGAGCTAGGAAACATCATTTTGAGTTGAAGTAACCCAGACCCAGGAAGACAATTATCACATGTACTCACTCATAAGTGGTTTTTTTAAACATAAAGCAAAGAAAACCTGCCCCCAAATCACAATCCCAGATAACCTAAACAACAAAGAGGACACTAAGAGAGACTTACATAGATCTAATCTACATGGGAAGTAGAAGGGTGTGTTTGATGAACAAAATGTCTTCCATGTAGTCTTAAATAACAAGACTGTGTTCTAATCTTCAGAGAAAGCTGACTTTTCCATACAAGCGTGGGGCTACCTGAACCCTGCAAGGCATCTAAATGTGTTGAAGGAATAAGGAACCATAGCTGATATAACTGCAGGAATGTTTTCTGAAATGTATTTTTCTTACCTGTTTCTCTCTTTATAGGAATTCAGAAATCGGGTTGGGAATAATCTGAAGCCAGCTTCAGACAGCTGTGCTCCAACTCGGCGTGACTCGGCATATTCCAGCATTGGGCTGCAGATGTTCCAGTGTGACTCCACAGTGAGAGTCGCTGCAGGTCTGGCTCTCATTGCTCTTCTTTTTGCATTTCTGGCCAGAGTCTATGCTTCCAGCGTAAGTAAGTGAAGCATTCACGAGGAGTAAGTTTCTAATTAAATTCTTCAGGAAAGCAACCACACCAATTCTCAAGAGGCGGGCAGTCTGAACTGGTCATGCTGCCGCGTCTGGATCCCTTCTTAATGAGGCTCACCCTGTCTCACATTGAGCTGAGCCATTTGACCTCAAATCACAGCTTCTGGAACATGTCTTTCTCATCAGACTCCTTTTGACTTTAGCAACAAATGCAAGTGGTTGCATTTTTTTTTTCTTTTAATCTTCAGTCATTAAGTCCCAACCTAAGTGCACAGTGGCTCTGGCCATCAGTGACTCTGATCACCCTTTCCTGGTGTGGAAGAACATCCAGCCCTTAATAAATACTCTTCAGTCTGTGTTTGGAGTCCCTGTGCTATAAACATCTTTTCCACAGCACATGTGTTCCTGAAAAGTTTATATAGAAACCTTTTTTGGGAACTTGGACCCAAGTCTGCTACTTAAAGGACTCTTCCCGGCATTTTAGAAAATGTGAGGAAGCCATGTCTGCTGTACCCACACTTTCCAACAGACCACGCTCCTTTCCTGCACGTCTGACCGGACATCATCAGTCTTTCCTACTGAATTGACTTCTTTCACAATAAAAGGAGTTGGTGCAATAAGTAAGCCCTGTGTTTATTGGCGTTTAAATGAATTACTTGGATCAGGTAGGCTGCGGGAAACAAAGTAAGTGCCTTTAGATGCCATAGGATTGCTCTCATCTCTAGATCCCGTTAGCTCTTCCTTACATGTGTCCCCTAAAGAGCCCATCCTCAAATTTAATGTCATCAATTGGCTAAAAATAGATAAATAAATAAGAGCACATGTGAAGCTACATACAAGTATCGTTTCTAGCATGCACATTTCTAGCACAGTTCTCCTTAATCTACCATGTACAGATTTCTATGAGGAAGCACTGCATTGTGTTGAGGGTAGCTGCAGGCCTGGCTCTGGTCCCTCCTTTTTGCTTTTTTGGTCAAAGCCTATGTTTGCAATGTAACTACATGAAACATCTGTAAGGAATAAGTTTCTAATTAAAGCATTCAGTGAAAGGGAAGCCACCAGCCAAAGATCGGGGCTCAGGAAGAAGACCAGTGGATAAAGTACTTGCTATGCAAGCCTAGGAACCTGAGTCCCAATTCTCAGAACCCACAGAGATCAGAAGTAATATAGCATACATCTGTAGGTCTATCTTCTATGGCATTACAGAAGTCAGAAACAGGAGAATTCCCAGACCCTCACAAGCCAGACAACCTGCTGTATGTTTTAGAAAGAAGGGACCCCGTTTCAAGCAAAGCAGAAGGCAAGGACTGACACTTGAGTTGTGTCTGACCTTCATACACGTTTGAAATGTGTGCATACTTATACATCATGTACACTAAGATTCAGAAGGGCCAAGAACTACCCGTGCCCTCTGAGCGCTGCAGCAGGCCTTGGAGCACACCTCCGTGGTAGCAGAAACTGGGAGATATAGCAGCAGCTACCACTGACTGCTTTTATTTAGAGGTGTCGTCATTGCTTTGTTGGTAAGCAGTGAGCTCCAGTGTGGTACTTATTTAATAAAAACCTAGCAAACCTCAGAATACTTTCCCAAGCAGGAGCCACACTGCATAGGGCAGGAGTGCTTTCCACCTATAGCTTGTTAGAGGAAGTTTTTCTCTTTATTTCTGCTTTCCTACCCTGCCTCTCTTCCTCCCTCGTCCCCACCTGTCCCCTCTAATCCTCTGCTTTCTTCTCTCCTAGTCTTTCTCCATTTTTCCTATGAGAGAATGACACTCTGAGATATTCAGTCGCCCCACTGACCTCCTCAGAAACCCTCAAGACAGCCTCCTGTGCTCAGGACTCTCCACAACTATGGTTCCACTGTGCTCTTGGGTCCACAGAAGGACCAATCATGCCTTGACTATCAGAACTGTCCCACAATGTGTATCGCCCTGGTGGTGACCAGTTTGCACAGGGGACAGCAGTGGCCTGGAAATCTAGATTGCTCTTTCCTGGGGCCTACTGCTTGAGGGAGGAGAGAAGACTGTCCCATTCTACATGTGAGTCATTGCTGGGCGTGTAAACACAGTTCTCTGAGTGTGGCTGGTGCCGAAGCAGGTGTGGCCATCACTGTTGCCTTTCCATCTTGCCCCCTTCCTGTTCAGTTCAGCTACATGACTTTTCTTTGAAGCTAAGCATACCTGCATGCGCTTTTTAAACAGTGCATATGGTGCAAAAGTGATGTCTTTGGGCAGCCGGGTTCGGTATACAGTTGGCCATGTGCTCTACCCACTACTGTGGTGATGGCCAACTTTTGTGGAGGAATGAAATTTTCCTCAGCCTGGGTCCATGCCAGGTCCAGCTGCATGTGCATCAACAAGCAAGAAGTGCACTGCTATATCAGCTACTGGCATTAAGGGCTGTGTCCATACCATGATCCAACTCATACCAACAGTCTGTCAAGGTAGGACACAACCTATATAGAATGTGTCTTTCCTCTTTTAAGAAGGAAACATAATCCAGGAAATAGTTGTGCACACCTTTAATCCCAGCACTTAGGAGGAAGAGGCAGTTGATCTCTGTGAGTTCAAGGCCACTTTGGTCTAGGAACCAGAGCTCCAGGACAGTCAGAGCTATACAGAGAAACCCTGTCTCAGAGAGAGAGAGAGATACACACTACTGAAGTAAAAATTCATGTAAGAAAATTTAACTTGGAAGAACTTCTATAAAGTGAGTTACGTTTTAAGGCAGTTCTGGGAGGCCACTCAGACAACTTCCCACCCATTAACCCCCCCACAGAAATCACAACCACTGCCGTTATCTCTAACACTCCTGTTTATGGCATTTACGTAAATCCAGCCAAACTATTTCCTGCCTGCCTTTTGCTCAGCATTGTGAAACTCATTCCGACTGTCACATGTAGCAACGAGTCATTGACATTTATGGCTGAATGGTATTCTACTGTCCCCAAATACCCAGTGTTTACCTATTCTATATTTGCTTCTGACCCTTTTCATTTTGAGCCATCCTACTATGACGACGCTGTGACACACACAGATAAGTGTGCGCTGAATGTATAGTGAAGGGTGGGATCGCTGCTTTGCAGCGTTTGCTTGAGTTCAGCGATCAGAGCCACTGAACTGACTGTACCTGTTTCTGACCCACAAGTAGGTGGTAGGAAGGCAGCCATTCGGTACTTCCTCTCTGTACCTTTGAGGTCTTCAGCAGTCCTCTCTCTGCCAGCTCCTTGCAGTGGACCGCAGCCCTATTTTAATAATAAGGATTTGGCTAGCCATCCGCTATCCTCATGTGACAGACATGAGGTACATTTTATCAGTGCTATTCCCATAGCACGTATACCACATAGCTGAGAAGCAAGAGACCTCACAAGACTGTCTTGCCCAGAGTGCACAGAGTGTTTAAGAGACGAGGCAAACCTGGAACACAGTTCAAATGCAAAGCCTCTGTCCCATTACTGGACCATCCTGCTCCCTCATCTCATCTCTAACCTCAACTTGACTTGTGCTAACATACATGTTTCTGAGTCTGTGAAGATGCTTGGGCCCTAGGCAAACCCAGCTTCCAAACTGTGACATCCTATTCCAGAACTCAATACACATTTTAAATAAAGGGTTTTTTTTTTCTTTCTTTCCCTTGTCCCTTCACCAAACATGAGCTGGTTTCACCTGATAATGAAAAGATTTAGAAAAAGCCATGCTCTGTGCTATGAAAATGTGCAACAGGTGTCCATCACATGCTTGCGCCAACATGCCTGCTCTCTCTGTTGGCTTTAGGCCGGGTCAGCATTTCTGTGTGCCTGAGACGCTGTGCAGGGAAAGTTCAAGTTCCAAATGAAACTTGAAGAGGTTTGACATAAAACAAAGAGTTAAAAAAAATGAAGAATGAGAGAGAGGGAGTGCAGGGAAGTGAGATGGGAAGAGAAAAGAAAAAGACCTTCTTCAGGTCTGAGCGAAGGTAAAATGTCATGTGCTAGGGTGGACAGCTTGCTTGACCAGAGAAACCATTCCGGATTACTGCAGGCAGATCTTAAGTGTATTCAATAAAAATGAATATGCATATCAAGAAGGCTTGCTTCATCCCAGGGTACCCGAGGAGCCCCAGGGAGTTCAGTGAGGAACGCCTCAGGTATTTTCAAGTTCTGAAGGAAACAGCATTTAATAGATGCCGCGCAAACTGCTCACTCGCAACAGCTCCATTTTGGGGCCAGCAAGATGGTTTAGCAAGTAAAGACATTTGCCACCATGACGGATGACTCGAGTTTGGTCTCCAGGACCTCAGGACCCAACTCTCAAAAGATATCCTCTGACCTTCACACATGCAATATGCTACACACACCACACACATACAAATGGAAAATAGTCCCATTCAATATTAATGTATGTTATATGTGATATTTTTAATGATACTGTACCTTTGTAAGAGCTAGGTTCTGGCCACTGACTTGGTAATAAGTATCAATTGGGAATCAAGGCAGAGCAAGGAAGGGAAGGCCCTGTTTCAAGGCTTAAGTTACGGTATGCTGGCCTCCGTTGTAAGTCACTGCGATGATTTTAACAGGAAGTAAAAAATTTTTTCATGCTACATGTTTTTAAAAAGTGCTTATGAGATAGTAGACCATGAATGTATATTAAGATCTACCAGTGCTCTAAACAGAACTGCTGGCTGTTTCTTCATTCTGCCAACACCATGATTCAAGACAATTTGAGAATTTCTGCTGAATTATACCGCCCAAGACTCATGTTCAGTGTAGTTAGTGTGGGATCCTGATTACTGCAAGTTAGCTTCTTGGGCCATACATCTTTAAACCCTGTTCTTTTTCCCTTCTTTCTCTCTTTTTCTTTCTTTCTTTCCTTTCTATTTTTATTTTTTTGAGATAGACTTTCACTTCAAAACAAAACAGGGTCTCTCCACATAGCTATTCTGGAACTTTCTTTGTAAAGCAGGCTGGCCATGAACTCACATAGATCCACCTGCCTCTGCCTCCCAGGTGCTGGAATTAAAGGCTTGTGCCACTATGCCCAGTTGGGAATACATTTGTCCTTAGCCCATCATCGAGTTTGGTCTAAATGGTGTCAAACCTGTAAAGAAGTTAAGGAGCTGAGTCAATAGAACATAGGTCCCAGTGGTTCCCAATACACATATTAGGCAAATAATGTAAAGACAAGGAAGGAGAGTTTACCATCCACAAACCTGAGGTTTAACCAGGCAACTTTCTCTCTTAGAGTCTCTTCTATAAAACAGAAAAAGATTTTTATTGCAGGGTGTTGAGACATATATTGAAGAATATTGTGTATATAAAATACTATGTCCTTAAGTGCTTGTGTTGGTATATGCATTTACTCCAGGAATACAGGAGGCAGAAGCAGCTTGCTGAGTTTGAAGCAGGCCTGGTCTACATAGTGAGTTCTAGGCCAGCAGGGAGACCTTCTCTAAAATGAAAATACACAATGTCCTTGACATGTGTCACTTCCTCTCCTTGAAGGACATTAGCCACTATAGCTGCAAAAGATGCTAGGACTTCCAAAGAAATGTGAGATCGTTTATTCTGAGTCAAAGTAGATCGGCTTTAAAATGGGAGCATAGATTCAGCTGGTCCCATATGACATGTGCCGTTGTGGAAGTGGGTTCTATGAACTTTTATAGTCACAGACTAAAAATCAGCACTAAGTCATCACTTTCAGCAAATTGCTTTTCGGCTAATTGTTGGGGATAGCAGATAGGTTTAGAAAAGTATGGAAAATATCTGCTGTAGGTTTCAGATGCAATCCGATGATATTCTTAATTTGGTAATTAATGGGAACTGATTCCCAAGTTTTTACTGATACTCATATAAATAGGGTAATAAGGAGACAAAGATAGTCCAATCAGTCCATCTCTCCAGCATGCTTAATGGTTTTTCAGGGAGCTTCACACCAGTTAGGGACAAAACCCAATTTTATAAATAATAGTTAGTTTAGATTCTGATACCAATACATGACCGCTCAACAGGATTATATAGGGAATAAAAAGATTCCTGCCTCAAGGGACTTTGGGTCTGACTCTTAACAAATTCAGCAAAGGCAGGAAAATTCAAAGAAAATGGATTGCAGCTGCGTTTGAAGAGATCAAATTAATGCAGAAGTGCGAGCGCAAGTTTGAAAGGCTGATCTGAGATCAAGAAGGAGGCTGTCCATGGCCAAAGATGAAAAGGGCACCTAGATTCAAAGGGCGGCCGGGTGAGCCCTGCCCTCCCCAGCCCTGCCTCAAGAGGAGAGGCAGAAGCTGACTGTTGTGTCTGTCCACCCAGTATTGTTTTCTGTGTTCTGTAGTCTAAACACCACAGTGGTGGAGAAGGTGAGTGCAGGATCACTAGATCTCAGCTTCCCTAGCTTTTGAGCATCTAAAGCCACCAGTACTAATGATACACATACAAGAAGAAAGTAGCAGAGGAAGGATGGCTCTGTGCCAAAACGAGGGCAGTGTACCTTCCAGAAAAGCCTGCTGATGGGGGATTTCAGCTCTTTGCATCAAATCTGCATTTAATGCGGCCGATGCACATAACTGTATGCTACATCGGACTACTGCCATAGAGAGTCATAAAGCCTGTGGCTTTTAACAGGCCTAGATTTTCCAAATAAGAAGCACACTATGTTTGGGTCCTCATATACCATAGTATGCACACAACAGATACACAATTCATGATTTTAATTACAAGACACAACTAACTTTTTGGTCAAGTATTATCTGGGACTTGGGATGATTAATAGCATTCTCAACTCCTAAAGTCATTCCTGCACTACCTCAGGAAGAGAAAATATTGCACCCTTACACAATAGTTTGTTTTGGAACAACCAGAAGAAATGAAAGCACCTGGCAGGTGAAACTTTATGTTAAACTGGATATGTAAATGGGGGACCCTCGGAAAAATCTTTCCTGAAATTTTTGAGTAATTTGCTTTGAGAAAATGCTTTGCGCCAAGACTTTCTTCCTTTAATCCTAGACAATAAGAAAGAAGCATTAGACTGCAAAGCAAAGTCCCCAGGCAGGGTGGCTACCCAGAGGAACTCGATACCAGAGTAAGGTAAAGACAGGATGAGAAAAGAAATGTATAGCTCAGGTTCCTTATAAGTACACAAATACCAAGGCTATCAACATGAATATCCAGTGTTGGAGGGAGGTGCAGAGCGGGCCGTGTCCCACATCCCAGCTTGCTTAAACCCCCCCACTTAAGGGATGCCCTATCAAAAAACCAAGGCAGTCTCTTTATTCAACCAATGAAAGCAACACACAAACAGAAGAACCTCCTACACCAATCCAGCAGCATATTAAAAGGATTATTTACATTTGTGAAGATGAAATGGGATTTATTCTAGGAATGTAATAAAAATTTGCATAGTATACCATGACTAGAATAAAGAGTAAGGAACACATGGTCATCTCAGTTGACACAAGGCAGGTATTTGATAAAATCTGACAGTCTCGTATGAGAAGTAGAAATCAAGAAACAAGGGCAAATATAATCCTCAACATAATCAATAGTATTCAAGGAAAAGAAAAAAAAGCCATTGCTGGCTGCCTACTGACACACTCAGTGTTAAAAGGCTTCAAGTCTTCTCCCTAAAGTCACAAGTCAGGAATGTCCTCTTGCACACTGCTATTCAGTGTTGTCCAGAAGTTCAAGCACTGTTGCACAACAGAAGGAAGGAAAGGGATTCGGCATGAGAAGCCACTCGTGCTAACAGATAAACTCAGGGAAGATGTAAATCACGGAGCCAAGAGAAGACAATCCAGGGTCTGTACACCATCAACGAATAATCCAAAAACAGAATTGAAAAAGTAACTACATTTACAGTTGTATTTTAAAAACATTTAATTTTAATTAGCTGTTTAGTAGTGAATATAACCAAGGAAACGAAAGGCTCTGTTTGCTAAAGACTGAAAACCATTGCAGATGTAGATAAGAGGGAAATCATGGAGCGTTGTCCCAGATTCATGAATTGCAGAGTCAATACCACAGCTAATTGAAGAGAAAAAAAAAAACGTGTGGCTGGGTGTGGTGCACACATCTTTAGTCCCAGCACTGGGAAGGAAGAGGAAGGTCAAGTTTGAGGCCAACTTGATCTACAGATCGAGTTCTAGAAAACTAAAGCCACATAGAGAAACTCTGTCTTGAAAAACAAACAAAAACAAAAATACATTAAAAAATAAAATAAAAATATGTGCAACAATACTGTAGTAATTACAGCAGCTTGATATGACCTTGAGGACAGACATGCAGACAAATGAAAGAGGGTAGCAAGCCCAGAAGTGGATTCTCGCATATGCAGTTAGTTGATTTTTAAAATATTGTAATTACTTCTTTGATATTTTCAGACAATGTATTTTAAACATATTTACTCTCTATCCCCAGCTCCTACCATAACCACCCTCTCATTCCTTCCCACCCAACTTTGCATCTTTCTTCTTCTTCCTCTTCCTTCTTTAAATCCAGCAAGTCATTTGCATGATCTAACTAGTCTTGGGAGGTGAACCTGCCACCGTTCACAATATTAAAGCAAGCTGATTGTTAACAAAAGATCTATGAATACTCAATAAGGAGTGGCTTACCTTTTCAAAAAGATTTGCAGGGGGGAAAATGGGTATGCACATGCAAAAAAAGAAATTGGACCTCACACTATTAAAAAACTACAAACAAGCAAAAACCCACTAACCCAAAGTGGATCAAAGACCAAAACTTAAGAACTAAATTGATAAAACTTTTAAAAGAAAATTTCAAGGAAATATATAAATATGAAACCATATTGGTTTTATAGATGTGAGATCTGAAGTATAGGCAATAAAAAAGAATTGAGCTTCACTATAATTAATAATTTAGCATTCTGGCTACAAACAACCTACGAAATTGGATAAAATATTTGCAAACAATATATCTAGAAAAACAACTAAGACAGTATAATATATAAAGAACTCAAACACTTCAATAACAATAAAAAATAGTAATCCAAACTTGAATAAGCGCTTCTCCAAAGAAGACATACAGATGGTTTGTAACTACAGGAGGAGGTGGCCAATAGCAATAATCATTAGGGAAATGCAATTAAAATCCATGCTTGTTGACATCACTATCAAAAGAACAGGAAGTAAGGAATGTGGGTGATGGTGTAGAGAAATCAGAACCCCAACCTTTCAGTGGAAATGTCAAATGATGTAAGCTACTGGAAACTAGGGTGTTGATTCCTCAAGATTCAAAACTAGAACCTAGCAATTTCACTCCTAGCTACAAACTCAAAAATCTCACAAGTAGACTCAGAGTCTGAACACCAGTGTTCATGGTGGTGTCATTCACAGCAACCTAACATGGAAACTACCCCAGGTTCATGGTGTCCTCAGACACCATGGATGCATACAGTAACAGAGTGCTCTTCAGTCCTGAAAAGGAGTGAAATTCTGATATGTTACAATGCAGATGAGCCCCCATCCACTCACCTCTCTGTGCTGAGTGCTGAACCCAGGGCCTTGCGCATGCTCAGCACGCACCCTACCACTGAGATGTGTCCTCAGTCTCAGGGAGACCTTGACCCTACACTTAATGAAGTAAACCAGATACAGGACAAACACTGCAGAAGTCAGCTCATCTGGGCTTCCTAGAGCAGAGATGACCCGTGGCGGATGGGAGGAGGAGAGTGACAACATGCGGGCATGCAAAGTTTCTGGCAGAGATGTGGAAAAGAGTTACCTACGAGACAGGCCTGGAAATTAGATTAAGAAATAATCTCAGTCCTGGTTATGAAGAGTTTTGAGGCTCAGTGGGTAGGCTGTTTGCCGAACATTCTCACAGCCCTGGGTTTGATCCCTAGCCCTGTACAAACTGGGCATGGTGCAGTCCTTAAATACTAGCACTCGAGAGGTGGAGGCAGGATGAGAAGTACAAGGTCATTTTGGCTCACATCAAATTCAAGGTCTGGGCTACTTGAGAGCTTGTGAAACAAGGCTGCTGAGATGGGTCAGCCAGTAAGGGCACCTGCCACCAAACCTAACGGCCTGGGTTCCATCCCTGGAATTCGCATGAAGGAGAGAGAGAGCTGGCTTCTGCAAATGGTCTTCTTATTTCTACATGGGTGGCATTACACGTGTGCTTCCCTGTCCCACAGCACACTAAATAGGATTTATATATATTGAAGCCAGCAAAAGAAAGCAGCAGCAGCAACAACAAAAACCCAGAATTCTGACGCTGTGCTAAGAAATAGATTTTGTGCAATAGCCAAGCAAGAGCTATTGTGCTAGCTTTGGAACAACTTCTTATTCTTGCGGGCTATGGAGAGGTCCCCATTTGGTAAAATCAGCAGTGACCGTGTGAAAATGCTGCTTCTCTTATTTACACTCTGGGTCAGTGAGCATCTCCCAGTTTACTTTCAACTCTTCTAGAAACATACAATAAACCTTTGCTTTCTTGAAGTCCTTGAAGCAAGGCCTACAAAGAGCAAAATCCCTGCTTTCGGTTTTATTCCTTTGTCCACAGCCGAATTTCTCATGGTGGCCATTTTCAGAAGTGTCGTAGGCAACCTCAGCTCAGTCAGGTCCTCATGGCCCCTATTCTTAATGTTATGGCTGACGCTCATGTCACCGCTGACTCTCTGGCCCCGTCTGTCTTGGGATTGTAGCTGTCAGGCAGAGAGAGAACTGGATGTGTGGATCACATTATTCTTTTAATTAAGAAAGAGCCTCAGTAAGACCCAAGCCTGCCTTTGTTGTTGAGAATCTCTTATCCTCACCTAATCTTTCCTTTGGCGTTTCCACAGAGTAGTTCGGAGAACCTAGCAACTCTTTATTCTTCTAGCACCTGCTACCTTCTCCACGCATCTACAGTGATTTAAACAATTGACGCCATCATTCTGTATCTCGAGTTGTTACCACACCTGTTCTGCTAAGCATGCAAGTCCTTTGTTCTTAATGAACAGATAGGAATACTTACCAAAAACGTCATCCTTGGTAACTCTCTTGGGGTGTAAGTGTAGAAAGCAGATGTTCTTGGTTTTTTGTTTCTGTAGTGTATGTGTGTGTAGTGTGTGTGTGTGTGTGTGTGTGTGTATGTGTGTGTGGTGTGTGTATGTGTGTGTGGTGTGTGTATGTGTGTGTGGTATGTGTATGTGTGTGTATATGTGTGTGGTGTGTGTATGTGTATGGTGTGTATGTGTGTGGTGTGTGTGTGTGTGGTGTGTATGTATGTGTGGTGTGTATGTGTGTAGTGTGGTGTGTGTGGTATGTGCGTGTGTGGTGTGGTATGTGTATATGTGTGTGGTGTGTGTATGTGTATGGTGTGTATGTATGTGGTATATGGTGTGGTGTGTGTGTGTGGTGTGGTGTGTGTGTGGTATGTGTATGTGTGTGTGGTGTGTATGTGTGTGGTGTGGTGTGTGTGGTATGTGTATGTGTGTGTGGTGTGGTATGTGTGTATGTGTGTGATGTGTGTATGTGATGTGTGTGGTGTGGTATGGTGTGTGTGTGTGTGTATGTGTATGTGTGTGTGTTTGCAGCCTGTGTGCATTCTACAGTCTTACTTGAAATCAGATGAGAGCTAAGAGATGGTCTACCATCCTCCTCTACAAACTTCATAGGAAGAGTCTAAATTTCTAGTCTTGGCCCATGAAAATGCTTAAAGCTGCCATTTTACAACACTGGAAAAAAAAACTATACCAGAGTTCAGCCCCAACTCCATGCCTTGGGCCTTATTACAGGACACTCTGTTCCAGGAAACAGTGGTGGAGAGTCAATATCATATCTCATTTCATTCCATATATGAAAGCTCACCTGGAAGTCAAACAAAACAAAGGAGCAGATGGAGCTTATGCGCTAAGCACTGTCCAATATCAAAGAAATGGGGATTTTTTTAAAGTATCCTTTTTAACTTTTAGTTTTTATTTTTTGTAAGTACAATTGTTTATTATGACTCTCTCTCTCTCTCTCTCTCTCTTTCTCTCTCTCTCTGTGTGTATGTGTGTGTGTGGGTGTGTGTGTGTGTATTACATAGGTGTGGGTACATGTGTGTGTTCATGCATGTAGAGGCTAGAGGTCAGTCTCAGATGTTATTCCCCAAGAGCTGGCCACTGTTTTTTGAGACAAGGGCTCTCACTGGGTCCTAAGGCTTGCTGACTATACTGTGTTTACTGACCAGCCCCCCACCACACCAGGGATCCTTCTGTCTTCATCTCCACAGTACTAGGACACAGGCACGTGGCACCACACCTAATTTTTCACATGGGTACTGGAGAATGACCTCAGGGCCTCCTGCACCTGAGCCATTTCTGCAGCTCAGATTCTCTTTTGTGACATTCAGGATGGACATTGTCTTCGTTAGGGTCTCTAAATGCTATGATGAAACGCATGACCAAAATCAACATGGGAAGGAAAGGATTTATTTGGCTTACATTATTTGGACTGAATCACAGTCCATAGAGGGAAAGCAAGGCAGGAACTCAAACCAGGCCTGAAACCTCAGGTAGGAACTGATGCAGAAGCCATGGAGGGGTGCTGTTTACTGACTTGCTCAATCTGCTTTCTCATAGATCCCAGGACCACCAGCCCAGGGTGGTATTACCCACAATGGGCTGGGCCCTCCCACATCAATCACTAAATAAGGAAATGCCCTATAGGCTTGCCCACGGCCCAATCTTATGGAAGCATTTTCTTAATTAAGAAAAACCTTAATTGCAGGTTTTTCCTCTCAGATGGCTATAGTTTATGTCAAGTTGACACAGAATTTGCCAGCGCACAGACGGGGTTTGAAGCATTTTATCAGAATGCCGTATTAAAAGGAAGCCCTCCCCACAAAGGGAGATCTGCTGTGCTTGTCAGCCCTCGCTGCTCTGTCTTCCCTGTTTTTTTTTTTTTTGTTTGTTTGTTTTTTTTTTTTTTTGGCTTACTTTTAATATCTGATTCCCCAATAGTTTTCTTCAGTTGTACACCTCCTAAATGTAGGGTCTCTGACCCCATCCATGCAAGATAAAGTCACCAAGCCTTCAATTAAGACCCCTTTTCTTTTTTTTCTCCCTTAACCAAGATCCTCTGAGGCTTTTGAAGACAGGAAGGTTGAATGTTCCAATCTTAAGCAAAAGTCAGCTGGACGCGGGTCTAAGACATTTAATCTTATCAAGCTGATTAGATTGCCTAGAGCCGTGAAAATGACAAAAAAAAAAAAGCTGCAAGAAAATGGAGCGGCTCAAAATGGTGCGAATTCAGGTAGAAGAATGTTTTTAATGCTGTCAACTTCCAAATCAAAAAGAAAGTGGGGAGAAAAAGGCAATTTAACAGCAGCTTGCCCTCCTGCTTTGTGGCAAAGCCAAGCTGTCTACCCAAGGAACCGTTGCAACTCCAATTAATATTAAAAGCAAAACCTGTGGTAACTGAACACTACAAACACAACCGCGACACTATACAAAGTGACTACCGACTGTCTTCTGGAGATCAGTCCTAAACAGCCTCCGTTGTGCGGAAACGTGTCAGAAAACTCAAACTTCTCCGCAGCAATGTTGGAAATTTCAGTCGAGATTTGAGTTGACGGCAAGGCGATTGCTCTTTCTCGGCGCTTGGAAAGGAAAAATGAGAACTGGCCCATGTCCCTTGGCTTCAGCTAGAACCTGGTGTTTCTCGGGAAAGCGGACGTGGAGAGCCTGTAGGGGAGCAGGGAGTAAGGGCAGAGGTCACAGAGCCTGTGAGGTAGACCACTTACTGCACACAGGGACCCGGAAGTCGGAATCAACTGACTTGCCTAAAGCCCGCCCTCGAGTTTAGGGAATTTCTACGAAGATCCCTGAAGATAAGCAAAGATCCCAGCAAAGACTGGTTTTGGTGTAGAGCTGCTCAACTATGGCATTTACTTTTGATTGTTTTTAGTAGCTTCACTATGATATCATGTGGCTTATGCACGCCAGGGTAGAGGCTCCACGGATGAATGAATAAGCAGATGAATCAATGGGAACAAGAGCTCAATGTACACAGACGACAGATGACTTGTGAAGGGCCCAGGCTTTCACAGGTCTACTAAGGAATGGGGGAAGGGTTTAGCATGGGCTTTGGGAGGAACTGGAATTGGGCTTTTTCAAATCAGATAACCATTTGTTGCGCCCTGAGATCTGGGTTCAGAGTGTCCTCGCATAATGTAAATAAGCCCCTTGGTCCTTTCCCGTGAAGCCAAATAAGCTAACAATAAATGCCTCAGAAGGCTGTCGCATGCCGTCACGTCACGTTTAGCGTATTCTAGATCCTGTCCTGATGGTTATAGGAGACCTCAACATAGGTGCTCTGGCATGGCTACAAGTAAACTTCGCTCATAAACTACTGGTGCTACCTTTATCACATGATTACATCATTGTTACAAGTTGTGAGAATCTCAGTATCAGTTTGTGGGGCCCTGAGATGTCATGACAAGAACACAGTGCCACACCTGTGACGTTCTGGTCAAACATGCCTTCGCGTGGGGTAATGATGCAGCCCCTGATCCCGAACAGAAGATCATTCTGCAGAACAGTATCCAGCCCTTTTCAACGGTACCGGGGAGGATTGAGATACCGTACCAATGGGTGGAGAAGCTGATGCAGGGCAAGAACAGAGTGCACTTGGAATCCCGATTTTCTGGGAGAACTGGCTACTGTGAGAAGCAGGGCAATTGGAGTATAACCTTTGTATTATTCTTAATTTTTTTTTTCTGTAGGCTGGAGATTATTTCTAAGCGTAAGTTTATAAAGTGCTAAAAGAGGAACATGGGCCAGAGAGCTCAGGGGTGGAGTGCCTACTTATTGGAGGAAGAACACTGGTCTAGCATGCATGAGGGCCTAGGTTCAATTCCTACCACCAGGAAGAGAGAAGGGGAGAGACCAGCAAACAAACTGATAAACAGAATTTTAAATTTCCTTCCTTCCAATTAAAACTATCTTGTTCATTTGGAGAGAAAAAGTGGATGCCCACATGCTGAAGAATGAAACTACACCCGTATCCTTCGCCTTGCACAACCATTAACTCCAAAGGGACCGAAGGCCTCAGTCTGGAAGCAAAAATACTGAATCTGCTGGGCGAACATAGTCATGCCCTACGAGATGCTGGTGTAGAAAGGGATCTTCTGAACAGGCTGGGATCCGAACAGAATCTTTAAAGAAGAAATAAAGATGGCTAAAAACCATCTTAAAAGAAAAGTGCTCCCCTCGTGATTTTTCTCTCACCTCAGTTAGAACGGCCCAACGTGCACACAACTGACGGCGAGTGCGGCAGAGCGCGTGGGGAAAGAGGACCTCATTCACTGTGGATGTGACTGCACACCGGTTGTCTAGGTTCTCTGGAAATCAGTGTGGAGACGTCTCAAAAATCTGGAAAACTAATGATGAACTTTACAAGGAAATGGATGGGCCTGGAGACTGTTATACTGACTGAGGTAACCCAGACCCAGAAGACAAATACTTCATGCTTGCTCTTGTCTGTGCTTCCTAGCTTCAAATCTTCAGTATCTAACCTGGAGTAACCATAGAAACCAAGAAAGTAAAAAGATATCATGGGGAACACTAGAGACGAGACTAATAAGCGTCGGATGCTCTAAAGGGGCAATGGAGAAATGGCTGTTTTAGGATTTATATTGCTGTGAAGCGACTCCATGACCATGGTAACTTTTATCAAGAAAAACATTTAATTGGGGTGGCTTACAGTTCACAGGTTTACTTCATTATCATCATGGTGGTAAACAAGGCACCATGCAGACACACATGGTGCTGGAAAAAGAGCTAAGAGTTCTTACATCTTGACCCAAAGGCAACAGTACCTGTCTCACTAGGTACTGCTCGAGCATATATAAAACCTCAAAGCCCACATCCACTATGACACACTTGTCCAACAAGACCACACCTCCTTCAACAAAGCCACGCCTACTAATAGTGCCACTTCCCTTTGGAAGCCATTTTCTTTCAAACCACCACTTGGAGAAGGGGGCTTTAATTGGGCAAAAGAAGGATGGCAACACAGTGGAAGGGAGGAGGAATAAATAGCACCAAGAATCTCTGGGAAAATTGCATATAACATATATAACTGTATATGAATACATGTGTCTCTTATATGAAGTTATACTATGCTACTAGGGCTAATAATGCTTTACCCAAGAACCATAGAAACAAACAAACAAATAACCAGCTCTAGGCATGAGATACCATTTAGAGCTGTCGGTAAGGGAAATCCCAGGACTCCAGAACAACACAGGCTATTGTTGTTGCCCTTGGTTGCCCCCAAGAAGTTGATGGTAAGTACCAATTGCTGAAGACACCATGTACTTCAGACATGGGACTTGGAAGATTCAAGCTGTGTCGTATGGCCTGTTCACAGAAGGGAAACCCTGCCTGGGACTGGAAACTTAGCCACGTGTCCAGGATTAATGAAGTCATGACTCTTGGGAGAGAACCCGAGTTTATTAGATATGCATAATTCCTAGCTGCCTTCTAAATACTTCTCCTTAAACCCATAGATAAGTACAGCTCTCACCCCTCATCAGAGAAGCTTCATTTTGCAGCAGATAGAGACCATCACAGAAACATACATCTGTAAAATTACAGAGAATGGGTGGTCCTGGAGCGCAGCCTCACATCTACAACACAGCTCCTGCACCCACTGCTCAGGGAACCTGGGAAAGATGGACAGAAAGGTTGTCAGAGCCAGAGGACCGTGATGTCCGCTGTGAGATTATGTCTCCTAGGATTGATGTCTATGACGCTACAGCAATCTGATTGCCCAAACAAGATCTAGTGATGACAGCACTAAGACTAAGCTGACATTAAAAGGGGTAAATCTAGAGGAACCCCTATCCAGCTATCCCATGTGGAGGGTGGTCAGATCTACTGCAGAATCCAGCAAGGAGCAGGGCCGGCTCAGTACAGCCCTTGGATTTCAACACACATGGTTCCCTTGGCCCCGTGTGGTAACACAAGCCATGGACATCAACACAGACCCCAGCTGCAATGGGCCCATGGACCCAGACATGGCCCTTGGCAGCAGCCCTCACCTGGATGATACCATGGCCCTATGTGGCAGTGCAGGCCCCTCAGATGGGCATGGCTCCTGTGGCGGCTCAGCCTTTGGACACCAGCATGGCCACAGGTGGCAGCCCAGACCCTGGGCATCCTTGTGGCCTTTGGTGTCAACATGGGTCATGGATGTCAACACAGATCCAGACATGGGCCCTTGGCAGCAGCCCAAGTCCAGACGCCACCATGGCCCCATGTGGCAAGCAAGCTACCCACCTCAGCCTGTTCCTCACCACCTTCACTTCTTTTGGTCTGCCTCTTACTTTCCACAGCACCGGAACCGGTCTGCTCCTCTTTTTCTCCCATTTCTCCCCCATATATTTGATCATCATAATGGTCCTACCCGCCCAGGCCTGGAAGGCACAAGGCGGGCCTGTGAAAGGCACAGGCTGGTCCATGGGTGTCTTTCACCCACCTGAGCAAAGTCATTACTGTGGTTTTATCACGGAAATGCAGACGTACATGTATAATGAAATAGCTTTCAACCACAAAAATCATTTTTGTCATTTGCAGAGGGTCATTACATTAATAAGCCAGAGACACGTGCTCGCTCAGTTGTGGAAACTGAATGGTTGACCTCCTGGAAGAATGGGGCAGTCACTAGGGACTGGAAGATTGGAGAGGGAGGGGGAAGGAGAGATGTTCAGTAGGCCACAGGCACAGAGGAAGGAGGAGCTGCTTTTGTGGAACTTTAAGACATTGGTTAAAACAAGAATAACATCTGTCATAGTTTGGGTTCTCAGAAGTCGAGTTTTACTATGTACTCTAGTTGGTCTCACACTCAACCTTGTAAGTGCTAGGATTGTAGGTGTGTACCACCATACCCAGCTTGTATTTCTATATTGAATTATCATAGAGTACACCCACAAGGTATACAAATGTGTCTCAGCAAACCGTTGCTCAACTGGTAACCATAGTGAGAGAAGGGAATACAGCAGAATGGGTACCAATCCCTTTCTACTTCTTTTTATTGAAAAAGCAGAAATTAAGTACTCCCACCTTTTAATTAAAGTTTCCTTTTTTGAAGGTGAACTCTGATTCTTGAAAGTTACTATAAAATTCATCAAATGGAAATGTAAAGTCCATATCTGAATTTTTAGAAATTTCTTTTTTGGGGCCTGGGGCTCAATCCCAGAGCCTAAAGCCCTCTGGCCTAGTGTTCTACCACCTACTGACATCTCTAACCCTCGGATTTTAGAAAGACTCACAATGTATGTAGTTCAAATGGCTGGCCTAGCACTCTCAAAGTAGCCTAGACTAGCCTTGAATTATTGATCTTCTTGCCTCCAGGGTGACGAGATCATAGGCATATACACCATACCCCACTGAATTTTCAGTAAATGGGAAACAAATAGACAGTGCCTCAGACTGAATATTTTTCTTGAAAACATATATTTAGAGGGATGGGATTATGTCTCAGTGAGTAAGTGTACTTGGTCAGCAAGCATGAGGGTCTGAGTTCAATCCCCAGTACACATTTTAAAAGCTGGGCATGGTTATGCATGCCTATAACCCCTAGATTTGGGGACATAGACAAACAGATACTGAGAGTTTACTGGTCAGCCAGCCAGCCTAGCTGATATGGCAAGCTCCTGATTTGATGACATAGCCTGTCTGGAGGTGTGTGTGTGTGGGGGGGAGACAAACAGATAGAGGAGGATGCTTGCCATCCTGGTCTGGTGTCCATTTGAGTGCGGTGGTGTGCACACTCACGCACGTGCATGCAATATACTCTAAAATTAAAAAGAAAGAAGAAAAGAATTTTCTTTAGCCCTTCTCTCTACTTTCAGTCCTTAGGAGAACAGAATGGCCTAGCTCTGGCCAGCCCTTCCCCACCTCTAGAAGGTGACAGGTTCCGGGTCCTCTCCCCACTGCAGTTAACCTTCCTGTCTGCAAGTGTTCTGGGATAATGCAGTGGCTCCAGTTTCTACTTTCTCCAGCCCTAGCTGCGAAGCAATTTCTCAAAACAGTTTAACTTCACCAGCAGAGGTACTTTCAGTCCGGTGCAAGCATCAATCTGACGTGGACATGTTATCTTCATTATTTTAATTACTCTTCAAAAACTTTTTTTTTTTTCCCAACACTTTCCACGAATCGTTGACTAGAAATTGTCAGGCTTCATCTTATCACAGCTTCATAGCGGCATCATTTAGCCGCATACCTAAAGTCATGGAATTTGTTTGTGAAACTCTTTATCTCAAACTAGTGCGAGGGAAAAAGTTCCCTTTTTGATGGGAAGTCACCCACCTCTGTCACACTGCTGTCTGCGCTCGTCCGAACAGCTGACAGTTTCTGTTAATTTACTCTCACTCCCCAGCTCGGCTTCCCGGCTGGAAAGCCGGAGTGATTTTTGAATAACAGCAAGGCAGATCTGATGTGGCAGCAACTGGCAACTCTGACACTGAGCTTGGCTGTGGCCATCACCCAGGATTCCTCACTTCTCCTTGAGAAGCAATTACAATTTCACAGGCTGGAATTAAATCTCCCTGCGGTATGAGTAGAGTAACCGGCGATGTCAAAGTGATTTCGAGCTGCTAATCTCTTGCTGGAGTACGAGTGAAAATAGAGCCCTTCCTCGTAGAAGGGAAGGCCTGGCAACTGTAAAGCTCCAACTCTTTGATACGTTTTAATTCTCACCGAGGTCAGCTGGCACAGCTTCCTCCTAAGAAAACTGATACCTTTGGTTGGTAGAAGATGTTTTCCTAATGATGGGAGTTAGGGGAGGTTAAAGGGAAAGGAAGGTGTATTTGGGCTGGGAAGGAAAATAAAAATGAACCGGGGAGGAGATGATTCAGTCTAGGAAGATGCCGAACAGGAGGACCTGAGGCTGATCCCCAGCATTCACATAAAAAGCCATGTGGTGGCATCTGCTTGTCATCCCAGCACTGGGGACATGGAGACAAGAGGAGCCCCAGAGTTTGCTGGCCAGCCAGTTTGGTGAGTTGAGCAAGTCCCAGGTTCAGTGAGAGACACTGTCTCAAAAAAGAGCCAGGCTTGGTGGTACACGCCTTTAATTCAAGACCTAGGGAGACAGAGTAAGACGGGTTTCTGTGAGTTCAAGACCAACCTGGTCTACCAAGTGAGTTCTAGGTTGGCCAGAGCCACATAGTGGAAACCCTATCTCAAATAAACAAACAGAAACAAAGAACAGAGGATGGCTCTTGAGGAACAACACCTAAGGCTAACCTCTGGTCCCCACATGAATATGTATACACATGCAAGTTCACCTGTGCACATATGTGTACCCTACACAAAGTAATCAATGTTTAAGAGTGAAGGCTGGAAAGATGGTGCAGCTGGTTAAAGCACTCACTGCTCGTGCCTGAGGACCCGAGTTCCGACCCCAGAACTGATAGCAGAAAGACAGAACCAACTCCTGAAAGTTGTCCTTTGACCTCCATGTATGTACCATGACACACATGTGAATCTTACTCACATACATATCACATACACACACACACACACACACACACACACACACACACACACTAATAACAGATAACCTTCTAAGACAGGGTCTCAGGTCGTCCATTCTGGCCTCAAGCCTCAAACTCACTCCGCAGCTGAGGCTAACCTAAAGCCATCCTCCTGCCTTCGCTTCCCGAATGCTAGGATTGATTATAGGTGTCTTGATAGTCCCCGGCTGGAGTCACCTTTTACACAGAGTCAGCACTTAGCGCAGAAGACAGTGCCGTATGTCGTATAGGTCAGTGGGGTTTTTGCCTGTGGGTATAGACCACTTTCTCTGCTTCCAGTCAGGGTGTGTGGGTTTTTGGCTGGTTTTACATCAAGACATCTACATGTTAGAGCTCTTTGGACGAGGGAAGGCATTTGTGCTGACAAGCTTTGCCACCCCTGTTCCTCCCATCTGCCAGGGGTAATTGTTAAGTGGGATGGATGGGGCTGTCAGTGGTAATCTATAATATATTAAAATTCAGTCTGGTTCTGCAGATTTCATTTAATTAGACATCAACAATGTGTTTTTTCCTGAGTAAGGACTCTAGACCTGGCAATAAAATTACTTAAACAAACAAGCAAACACCCAGGAAACTAACATGGCTAAAACGTAATGTGCGCGTATCAAATAGCCCAGCCATTGGTTTATCGGCATTTCCAGTGGTTAGAGGCTAGAAAAAAGTGTGGACCTTCAGCTCACCATGGATGCAGGGGTGTTGGTGTGAGGTACCCCAACACCATATTTTAACCCAGTCCTTCCTTCTATACCTTGGCTGTCAGCTTTCATCTTTGAATATGGTTAAATTCACACAGCAAACTTACACACTCCAATGATGTCAACTCGGTGCATCCTCAACGCTGTGCAGCTACCATTAGGGTCCAGACAGCACGGTACCCATTCAGCAACCGTTATTATTCACCTCATCCCAAGGACCCGGTCTCTAGTCTAACTTTTCAGAACCTCAATTTTAATTATTTTGGCCCCATGAATTTGTTCATTCTAAATATCTCAGAAAATTGAAATGATACGATTTATTTCTTATATTTGGCTAATTTCACTTGGTGTACTCTTTTAAAGTTTTATCATATATATGTATATATATATATATATACAGACAGACACACACACACGTACACACACACACACACATATATGCACGCATTTTGTTTATCCATTAGTGTATTGATAAGCATTTGAGCTGCTCCCACCTTTTGGCTACTGCGAAGAGTGTTATTTTTCATGAGCATATGTGTGTCAGAGTACCTGTTTGTAGATCCTGATATGTAGCTAGAAGTGGAATTTCATGAATTAGGATTGTCTTTAACTTTCTAAGGATCCTCCAGACCATTTTCCTAGACTTGGCATCTCATTCTGTAGGCTCATATATTTCTATTCCCTTAGACATGTTTAGCAATTTTCTCTAAAATATTTCAAACCTATTAAAAGCTTGAGAGTCCAGCAAAGCCTCCTGTGCCCGCCACACCCTCCCAGAATTGTTCCCCTTACTACGCATGCTCCATCTTATGCATACTTTTCACCGCTTTGGTTTTTTAATTTTTTTTCTGTAGAATATATATTTTAAATTTACATTTATTTATCTATGTATTTAATAAGTGCAGGGCATGGGAAGGACGATGGTAGCACATGGAAGCTGGAGGACGACTTGAGAAAGTCGACTCTCTCCTTTCACCATTTGGTCATGGGGACCAAACTCAGGTCGCCAGGCTTGGGGGGCAAGTGTCTTTACTCACAGAGCCATCTTGCTGGCCCAGCTAAAATTTTAAAGCAAATACCAGATAGCAAGTAATTCCTATCTCCTCTCCACTTAAATGCATCTAAAATAGGAAGGAGTATCTTTTTGCGTAAATCAATATAACAAAATTAGCACAAATTCCTTAATGCCCATCAGTATGTAATCAAGATTTACTTTTCCCTAAGTCTTAAAATATAGTCTTGTGTTTGATTGTTTTGAACGAAAAAAAATACCAACAAGGTCCATTTGATTTGATTAATTTTTATGTATTTTTTTAGGAGGGTGCTGACCTGGAGCTCAAGGCCAAGCTTGTGTTAAGTGTGTGCCGTCACTCAGCTGCTCCCCAGACCTTAGTGCCCTGTAGGCTGGCTCTAATCTCCTGCCCTTTTTCTATGCTATTGTCTTCTGAGAAGAGTCCAAGGGGTTGTAGAATGATGAAACAATTTCCATGTTACGGTATCTCCCTCTCTCCCTCCACCCTCCCTCCCTTCCTCCCTCCCTCCCTCCCCACTCCTTCTTTCCCTCTATCCGTCTCCTTTGGCAAGGGTTTGGCGTATAGCTTGGACTGGCCTTGAACTTACAGTCCCCTTTTCTCAGCCTACCGGGTCCAGAGATGACAGAAACTCCTAGCCATATCTGGGAATAAAGAGTCTTAAACACTTTCTGCCAAAATGGCAGCTTCTTTAGCGTCACTCTAAGCTTTAGCAACAGCTGTGAGAATCACCTGAGGTATTTTTCAGTTAAGAAAAATACAGATTCCTGGTCTTTCTGTCTCTCACTACATACTGGTCCTTCAGCCCCAGAGGGCTCCTGAGGAGATGCAGGTGGCAGTGAGGACAGCTGCATCTTTATGAGGAGCATAAGCAAATTGGAGACAAGAAGTCCCTGTGAAGGAAGCATCACCCTTGTAGAGAACGAGTTTTTCTTACTGTCTGGTTAGAGAAGTAGCCCTATTCTTGGGAAAGGATCCTAGCAGTGTCACAGTGCCCTGGGGAAGAAGACAAAGGCCAATACCACCATCTTCACATTCAGCCACTTCAGTCAGAGATCATTTAAAGAATTCTTCAAAACCATCAAGAGCCTCTGCACACTGGTGTGAAAAGCCTATGCAAAATGAGATCGCCACACACTGACAATACAGGAGGACTTGGAGTCTTAGGATATAGACGGCATTTGTGTGAGATTCTGCTGTGCAGGAAACTGGCCTCTTCTCCGTTTTCCTCTTTACTCATTCAGTATTATTTGCACCAATACAGACGTGCAGGTTCCCTTTCTCCTCCTCCTCCTCCTCCTCCTCCTCCTCCTCCTCCTCCTCTTCTTCTTCTTCTCCTCCTCCTCATCCTCCTCCCCTCCTCCTCCTCCTCCCCTTCTTCTCCTCCTCCCCTTCTTCTCCTCCTCCTCCTCCTCCTCCTCTTCTTCTTCTTCTTCTTCTTCTTCTTCTTCTTCTTCTTCTTCTTCTTTTTCTTCTCCTCCTCCTCCTCCTCCTCCCCTCCTCCTCCTCCCCTCCTCCTCCTCCCCTTCTCCTCCCCTTCTCCTCCCCTTCTCCTCCTCCTCCTCCTCCTCTTCTTCTTCTTCTTCTTCTTCTTCTTCTTCTTCTTCTCCTCCTCCTCCTCCTCCTCCTCCTCCTCCTCCTCTTCTTCTTCTTCTTCTTCTTCTTCTTCTTCTTCTTCTTCTTTTTCTTCTCCTCCTCCTCCTCCTCCCCTCCTCCTCCTCCCCTTCTCCTCCCCTTCTCCTCCTCCTCCTCCTCATCTTCTTCTTCTTCTTCTTCTTCTTCTTCTTCTTCTTCTTCTTCTTCTTCTTCTTCTTCTTCTTCTCTCCTCCTCCTCCTCCTCCTCCTCCTCCTCCTCCTCCTCCTCCTCCTCCTCCTCTTCTTCTTCTTCTTCTTCTTCTTCTTCTTCTTCTTCGTTTTTTTTTGAGACCAGATTTCTCTATAGCTTTGGGGCCTGTCCTAGAACTAGCTCTTGTAGACCAGGCTGGCCCTGAACTCACAGAGATCCACCGGCCTCTGCCTCCTGAGTGCTGAAATTAAAGATGGGTACTACTATCGCCCGGCACAGGTTCTTTTTCTACAAGTGGAGCTGTAATCCAATATTACTCTCCCACTTCCACCCCCTCAAATTATTCCAGGTTTGACCACTTGGAGGTCACTCGGCTTCTGAGTGGTATTCTATTGGTGGTCTTAATCCCTTTACTCTGTCACTGCAGGGTACTCCAGCTCCTCTCCTGTACTTTCTGCTCCAGCCGCAGAATGAGCCACTTCTCCAAGGATCCCTGGCTCCTTTTATTATAGAATGGTTCTATAAGCCAAGAGCTGAGTGCCAGGAGTACTTGTTGCTTTCGGAGTGCCAATGTTTTTTTGTCCCTCTCAGCTAACTGTGCCAGAAATATGTGTATGTTATATGGTAGTAGGTCTTAACTGTCAACTTGATGGGATGTAGTCACCATGGAAACACTCCTGTGAATATATATCTATGATAGTGCTTTCAGAAAAGCTTAACTGAAGATAGAAGACCCACCCTGAATGTGGCTGGCACCATCCCAGAGGCTCAGGTCCCCATGGAATAAAAATGGGAATATGAGCTGAGCATGTGTGTCTCTCTGCTTCCTGACTATGGAGGCTGTGTGATCAGTACTAAAAATATTTTAAAATCAATAATAATGACAATAATAATAATAATAATAATAATTTTCCTCCAAGACAGTCAGAGCTACACAGAGAAACAACACACACACACACACACACACACACACACACACACCAAAACAAACCAAAAAACCCACAAAACTTTTTATAGGCACAAAATGATCCATAAGCTCTAGAAACTAAGTTACTATAAACAACACACCACACAGTCTCCTTGCCTCAGTTCTGACATCCCCCCAATCACAAAAAACTGGGATTTGTAACCAAGGAACACTTACTTTTTAAATTACTGAGACATAGTTGACACGCACATACAAAAACCTCTGGCCAGCTGGGCTGATAACTCGGTCAGAAAAGCACTTGCCTTGAAATCACATGGACATGAGTTGATCTCTAGGACCCACATAGGAAAAATCTATTCTCCCTAAGGACTTCTTGATATACACCTCTGGGTAAATGCACCTCTCAACCCTCATCAAAGGAGTTTGTTTTTACAATAGACATCAATCAACACAAATGTAAGCAGAGACTACATTTCGGAGCCGCCCAGATCCGAAAATCACACAGATACTGTATTAATGACAGCACTGTGTGGCCAATGACTCAGGCATATTTCTAGCTAGTTCTTACATCCTGAATTTACCCATTTCTATTAATCTGTATATTACCGTGAGGCTATAAGGTTACTACTGGTACTGGTACTGGTTTCTGGGGTGTCTGTCTCCTTTGGCAGCTACATGGCGTCTTCTCGACTCTGCCTACTCTCTCTCTCTCTCTCTCTCTCTCTCTCTCTCTCTCTCTCTCTCTCTCTCTCTCTTTGCTCTGATTTCCTGCTTGGCTTACTCTGCTAAGCCATTGGCCCAGACAGTTTTATTCATCAGCCAATAAAAGCAACATATACACAAAAGGACATCCCATGTCATACAAAGACCCACAATCTATCAAGGTGCAGAGAGCAAGAAACTGCAGATGCTCAGCTGTAAGCGGGATGTAGATCACACTCCCTGCTCGCAAGGGAGGAGCATCGGGGACGAGCAGGTAGAAGGGGCTGTAAGAGTCGGAGGCAGAGGATGATTACAGCGAAAGTTTTCCAGACGCTACAGGACATCTGCACACATGAGCTCACAGTGGTTGTGACAGGATGCACAAGGCCGACACAAGCTTAAGTCAAACACAATCCCAGCATAAAGAGGGGAAGTGGGCTCCCTAGCTAAGGAGCAATTGGCAGCTTCTGGGAGAGGGAGAGTCCATTTCTTTAAAGTTGTCCCTGGTAGACCAGCCAGGCTCTCGTGGATGATCCCATAGTGCCTTGAGAAGCACAAATCAGACCTAGTAGGGGTTTTTTTTTGTTTTGTTTTTTTGTTTTTAATGAGGACACAAAGTTGGTTAGGTAGAGAAGTGGTGTGGATCTGGGAAGAGTTGGATGAAAGGGTTGGATATGATAAAAATACATTGTATGTCTTTCTCAAAGTATCTGTGTGTGTGTGTGTGTGTGTGTATGCATGTGTACGTGTGCACACCAAAGTGATTATTTCCTCTTCAAGAAGCTAACTAGTGTTTTTCTCTGAAACATAGCAACTTGGAAGAAAATCCTGAATGCCTAATGTCCTTGCAGAGCAAGGGATGCTTATTTCCTTTGCCTTCCTTGAACTGTCTACATATATGATTAAAAAATTGTGAGGCACTGGTGATGCATGTCTTTAATCCCAGGACACAGGAGGCAGAGGCAGGTTGATGTCTGTGAATTCAAGACCAGCCTGGTCTACAGAGTGAGTTCTAGGAGAGCCAGGGCTACACAGTAAAACCCCCTGTCTCAAAAAATTTAAGATACATATTTATTTATAAAATTCTAGGTTCTGATTCATTTTATTATTTCTTAAAATAACTATATACTGGCAGTCTAAGTTCCATACTTGGAACACACATGGCTGGAGGAAAGAACCAGCTTCTGAAAGTTGTTCTCTGGTTCACATATGTGTGCTACGGCAGGCATGTATGTGCACATGTGCGTGTGCACCCACACACACATACAAATAAATGTAGGGGAAATCCTACTAATGTCAGAATAACGTCTCACCAACAAGACTGCCTGAACATGAACTTGACAGAGACAATACCAATAGCCATGCCAAACTTCCTAGGGAAAAGAGCATGAGGCTTCAACCCTACACAGAAAACTGTAGGTGCCTATGCTGAGGGAGGGAGAAATAGTCCCCAGGGACAAGCACACCAACTGATTACTCAATACCAAATGATCAGCCCTGAAAACATATACAAGTAACATTGTGCAGACTGAGCAGATTGTGTATATGTCTATATATCATACTTATCAGATTATATATCTATATATATGTGTGTGTATGTATCTACATACACATATATGTACATACATATGCATGTAACAATAATTAATGAAAATAGAGACCGTGAATTTGAAAGAGAACAGGGAGTATATGAGCATGTTTGGAGGGAGAAAAGGGAATGGGGAAATTATATAATCTCAAAAATAAAAGAAAGAAATACAAAAGACTGAACTGAGGTTCCTGTTTGAAACTCTCAAAACATTGATATCCTCAGCCTTGGGAAAGGTAGGGCTAATTTTAGACAGGCAGCCCATGTTCTCAGCACTGTGGCTCTCTGTTATCTATTACATGGGTACATTACAAGCCATCCACACGCAGGGGATGTACCATTTTCCTGGTATGCCTTGTCAGCATTGCCACACACACCAGGGGTCATCTGTCTTTCCTGGTTTTCTGCCTGGGTGACTCTTTTCTTCACACTGGCACTTTGGATCATAAGTAAGTGTCACCTGAACACAAGCTCCGGGACGTCATCTGGACCCTCGGCCTCATAATCAAGCAGAGTCTTAGAAACTGGTGGGAGGGTTGCACACGAGCCATGATCAGGATGAGCAAAAGTGCTGTGTGTGCCATGGGCAGGAAAGAGCAGGCGGTGCAAAATTTTATTACATCACTCAGCGCAATGCACAATTCCAAACTTAGCAGTTGTTTACTCCTGGAATTTTCTGTTTACTAGTGTGGACAATGGTTGACTATGGATAACCGAAACAGTGAAAAGCCAAGTTGTAACTTAAGGACCTCAGTTTGCCACACAGTCATGTTCATAGGTCATTTTCATACATGATGATTTGAAAAAAAAAGGTCAAAAAGAAAGCTAAGTCAACGTCTCTCCTCATATGAAGATAATAAATACCAGGCCAGACATATGCTATGTCCGTCAGTGTGGACATCAGTCACCATTTGGAGGATGTCAATATGTAGTTTTTGCTTTCTGTTGCATGTTTATAATGAATAATAACAAATGTTCAGTGACTTGTAGGAATTTCATATTTCTCTGTATGTCTTAATAGAATGGTTGCTATTGTGGTGTATTGCTGTGTAACAGATTCTCCTGAGCATCCGAGCCAACCACATCTGTCACAATGCGGTAATACTCACCACCCGGTGACACTAGCCCTTTTTCTTTGCCAGTATCACATTCATTTGTTTATCTACTTATTCTTTGTTTTCATTTATTATTATTGCATGGCATGGGTGTGGAGGTCAGAGGGCACCTAGTGGACTTTGTTCTCTCCTTTTATCACATGGGTTCTGAGCTCCAGCTTGACCCCAGGTCAGCGGAGTTAGCAGTGGGATGGTTGAATGAGAATGGCCTCTAGAGACCATACATTTGGAGGTATGCTTCCTAACTGGTAGACTGGGAAGAATTAGGAGGTGTTGGTGCAGGAGAAGTGTCTGTAATCTGTCAATCATATTTTAAATAAATGCTGATTGGCCAGGCAGGAAGTATAGGCAGGAAAACCAGACAGGAAGTGGAAATGATGCAAGGAGAGCAGGAGAATTCTGGGGAGGAGGAAGTTGATTCCTCTGCCATTCCTGCCCAGACCACCGAAGAAGCAACATGTGAGCTGACAGCTGAAAAAGGTACCAAGCCACATGGCTAACATAGATAATAATAATAATGGATTAATATAAGTTGCAAGGGCTAATAAGAAGCCTGAACTAATGGGCCAATCAGTTTATAATCTTATGGAGTCCTGTGTGTGATTTCTTTGGGGCTTGCCGGTTGTGGGGTACCGGGCGGGACAGACACCCCAACAAGCCGGAGTTAGCAGTGAGATGGTTGAATGAGAACGGCCTCTAGAGATCCATACATTTGGAGGTTTGCTTCCCAGCTGGTAGACTAGGAAGAATTAGGAGGTGTGGCTTTGTTAGGAAAGGTGTGTCACTGGGAGTGGGACTTGCCAAATCCAGTCTTGCTTTCTTTCTGCCTTCATCCTGGGAATCCAATGTAAGTTCTTATCAACCACTCCAGCATCATGCCTGCCTGCCTGCCTCTCTCCCTCTGTGCTTCCTATCATGATGGCCATAGGCTAACACTATGAAACTGGAAGCAAGCCCTAAGCCTTTATTTTATAAGTTGCCTTGGTAATGGTGTCTCTTCAAAGCAATAGAACACTGACTTAGATAAATAGCAAGTGCCTGTACCCACTGAGCCACCTCTACAGTCCCATTCTTCCCTTAATTTGTGAAGCCGCTGCCTTATCCACAGTTGCGCAAATAATTGTACTCAAACACTAATCTTATAATTCATCTTCTGTGAACATCTGAAGTTCTAAAGTAGCCTTGGGGCTAGCTGTCAAATTACTAATGGAAATTTGCTTTGAATGGCTTGATTTACTTTTTAGTACAGAACATTTATTTTAATAAATTCTTAAAATTAATCAGATTTTCTTGGTTCCTTTAAAGACCAGTATTTGTAGTTTACACTTAATGAGAAATAATTCCTACCTTGGCACTTGCCATTACCATGAAACTGTGGATTTAAAAGGAGTGTGACCTGTGAGCTTAACTGATTTAAGATCAAGTCTCCCACCTAGTGATGAGCGAGTCCTGGTTTCTTGGGTCTTTGTGACTTCCTGTATTACCATTTCTGTCATTTTCAGAATGTTAAGTGGATGCTGCTGGTCACCATGGGCTTCTCCTCAAGGGGTCCCAGTCTCTCCAGAACAAATGTCTGAGGGCAGAACCACAGCGCAGTAAGGAAAATAGGCACTGTGGGTGCTTTCTCCCCACATGAGAGCAAAGCTAAGGATAACAGGACTCACTGGTATCTACTAAACCTGCAAGAACTGCCCTTGTCACGGTTCTGCTCACCCCGCATGATGACTTAGCTATGGTACTAGAAAGGTTCCAGAAAGGACTAGAGATGGGGTGGGGTGGGTGTAAGAAACAGAATAGTTATTATTTAACTCCCATACTGGCTGTTGATAACTTTTCAAAAACTGTGAGCATATAGAGCAGCGCTGGAAAAGGGTAAGTTGAGGGTATCTAAATCCTTGCCACCAGCAGTGACAACATTGGGAAAAGCGCTCCCAGGAAGGGACTAAAGAGGCAGAAGAGGACGCCTATAGCAACTTGGGGACAGCGCCATAAGTACATCTTCAGGGAGTTAGGGGGTTGGCTCAGTTGGTAATGTGCTTATAATATAAGCAAAAATCCCAGAGTTCAGTCCCCAGCACCCATGTACATTTCTACTCCCAGCACTGAGGGAGGAGGAGAAAGTGGATAGCTGGGATTCAGTGGGGTCCGGCCAAAATTGTGAGCCACAGGTCTCAGTGAGAGCCCTGTTACAAAATACAAGGAAGATGGTGTTCAAGAAATGACTCTCAAGGCTGAACTTTGGCCTCTAAATGTACCATACACAAGCATAGGCCAAGAGTGGGGGATGGGATGAGGTATCCTATGATGTAATTCTTAATAAAGTAGACATTAGATAAAACAGACATTAAGTCAAAAGCAATAAAAAGATATAAAGGAAGTTATTACATAATGAGTCCTTACAAGTGAGCAAAAGAATAATCCTAAACATACATGTACCTAATATTGGAGCACTCAAATATTTAAAGCAAGCATTAATGGCTCTAAGGAAAATAAAGACTCCATTGCAATAATAGTTAGGAACCTTAGCCCCTCACTTTCAGTAATGGAAAGACCAACAAAAGAACAGCAAAACTAAATGTTATCTAGTCCAAGTGTACCTAAAAAAGACACCCACAGAGCACCAACCAACAGCTACAGAACACATACGGAACATAATGTTCCAAGACAGATCATATGATAGGCCACAAAGCAGGGCTCAACAAATTAAAAGAAATTCAAGTCATATCAAGTACCTTTTCTAACTACAGTGCAATAAAACCGGGAATGCATTAACAACAGAAACGTTGGGAACTGTACAAATACATGGAAATTAAACAACTTACAGGTGAGTAACCAATGGTATCAAGAAATGAATTATGAATTTTTATTCCCAATTTAAAAGTTTTTAAATTTTCCTTCAAATGAACATGGGGCTAAACCATATAAATACCTACAACACAGAGCCAATGCAGTGCTAAGTTCAAAGATTAGAACTACCAAAATCTCTATTTAAAAATGTGGAAAGATCGCAAATACACAACTCATGGCTGCCTCTCAGTGAACTAAAACATATCAAACAAATGCAGAATTAATAAAAGAAAAAATAAAGGCAAGGCAGAAATATATGAAATGCAGACTCAGCGAAGACTAAAGGAGAGCTGGCTCTTCCAAAAGGTAAGCCGCGCTGTGAAACCCTCAGCCAGACTAAGAGAAAGGGAGGTGAGGGATGCAGCTCAGTTAACAAGCAAGCATGGGGACTCAATAATACCGAGGTACAGGGTGGGGGTGGGGAGGCAGGGTGAGGATACAAAACCATGGTGAAAATGGAGACATTCCAACTGATAATACAGAAATGCAGTGAACCATTGGAGATTATTAAGAACAATTGTATTCCAACAAGTTTAATAGAAGAAATGGATAACTTTATATACACATACAATTTACCAAGCTGGAATCATTAAAAAATGATAATAATAATAAGCCTTTAATCCTAGCACTCCAAGGGTGGAGGCAGGTGAATCTCTGAAGGCCAGCCTGGTCTACAGAGAGAGTTCCAGGACAGCCAGCACTATGCAGAGAAACCCTGTCTGGGATGTTAGAGTAAGGGGAAAAATAAGAAACTAATAATTAGTAACAGATAATGAGATTGAATTAGTAATTTCAAATGTCATTCACCAAAGACAGCTATACCATTGAGCATGATACCAGTCTCTAATTATTAGGGGGGAATAAGTGAAGGAAGAACATATTCTATGAAAGCAACAAAAACCTGATACAAAACCCAGATAAGGTACCAAAGGAAAGAACGATAAGCCAGTGTCTTAATCAATACAGACACAAACGTGCCCGTGAAATACTACCAAGCTGAGCCCAACAGTACACTAAAAAGATGATGCCAGGTGGGTGGTGGTGGCGCACGCCTTTAATCCCAGTACTCGGTAGGCAGAGGCAGGCAGATCTCTGTGAGTTCAAGGCCAGCCTGGTCTACAAAGGGCTAGCTCCAGGACAGCTAGGACTGTTACACAGAGAAACCCTGTCTCAAAAAAACAAGACCAAAAATAAATAAATAAGTAAATAAATAAGATGACTCCCTGCGATCTACATATGCAAACCGATAAATGTGATCTGGCATAGAGCACAGTGGAGAACAAAAGTCAGAGGATCATCTCAACAGATACCGAAAATGCATTGGATGGCCCTTGCCATTGTCTTCTTGATGAAAACGTGGAACAAATCAGGTGTAGAAAAATCAAACCTGCACATGAGAAAGACCATACATACCAAGTCAAGAGCTAGCAACGTATTCAACAGTGAAACGCTGCCAACCAGTGTTGTGAGGCCTAAATTAAGACATGGGTGTTAGCATTTGCTGCTTTTATTCACCTTGATACTGGAAACCTTTGGCAAAGCAAACAGACGAGAGAAAGAAAGAAAGAAGGAAGGAAGGAAGGAAGGAAGGAAGGAAGGAAGGAAGGAAGGAAGGAAGGAGAAAGATCCAAGCAGATAAGGAAGTTATTTGTGTGTGATGTATTCTTTTTTGAGATGTGTTCTTTCTATGTCGCCCTGGCTGTCCTCTAATTTACAGAGAGCTGCCTGCTTCTGCCTCCAGTATGCTGGGGTTGAAGGTGCGTGCTATCACACCTTGCTCCATAATGTGATCGTCTGTGTACAAAACCCCAAAGACTCCACCCCCAAGAAAGACCCCCACCCCAAAGACAGACCCCCCCACCCCAAAGAAACTATTAGAATAAACAAATTCAGCAAAGCTTCAAGATACAAAGCCCATATAACAACAACAACAAAACACCAGGACACTTGAGGACACTGGGATTTACAAGGCTGTTTACACAAGTATAGGAAACAAAAACAAAGACAGACAAATGGATTCCATCAAAACTTTGTATATCTTTGCAACAAAGAAAAGAATCATCAGAATGTAAGGCAGCATACTAACGGAAGGAGAAAATTGCAAAGAAAACATCTCATGGGGAGCAAATGTTCAGAATATATTAGGAACTTAAACATCTTAATGGAAAAACAAATAATCTAAGAATGGCTGACAGATCTAACAGACATTTCTCAAAAGAAGGTATGCAGATGACCAGCGGACAGACCAAAAATGCTCACCACTGCTAATCACTGGGAAAACTCATGTCCACACCACAGTGAGAGTTAGGTGTGCTGACCCATGCTGTCACTAGTGTGGAGGCAGGAGGGGCAGAAAGCCTGAGCTACGTGAGACCTTGCCTCAAAACAAACAAGCAAAGTAACAAACAAAACCCCAGGTTAAGATATCACCTCACTCCAGCAAGACAGACTCCTCTTAGAAAGTCAAAAGCAAGCCTGCGACAGGCTCGGCAGGTCAAGGTGCTTGAGGTCACCTGGTGACCTCACTTTGACCCCTGGGTCCCTCTGGCCCCCCCTGGCACACAAGCAGAAAACAGGTAAGGAAATGTGTTTGGTTTTGTTTTCAGGTTCAAAGCTTTTGTCGATGCAGAGAAAAGGGAGTCTCAGCACACTGAGAGTTTAAAAGTAAATCTATTCAGTGATGGTGGATTTGCTGTCCTAACATGGAGAGGGTGCTGGGGGTTGAACTCAGGGCTTTGCACGGGCTAGTCAAGTGCTCCGTCAATGAGCTACGAACCCAACCCAGCTCCTCTCTTTAAAAAACATGATTATAGCATGGTTCGGCAATACTGCTGCTGGGTCCATGTATGTACCCAGAAATGAAGTCAGATGGCATGGCGACACCTGTTCTCTGTCGCGTCCGCCTCGCCAGTAAGGATGACGCAACACCGGAACTCTTCTCACAAGCAGTTTTTTCAGGACCCTTTTTACATGAAACTGAGCATGGGCTCTACTCCCCCCACCCCCCCGCCAGACCCGTCCCAGCACTCTTACAGGCAAGACCAGCCAACCCAATGCTGCCACGTGGGCATCGCCAATAGAGCCAAGCAAGCGTCAGCACCGTACGATCATCATACAATAGACTTATGATGAAGTCACAAGCCAAAAGGAAGCCAAATAAGGAGTTGTTTATCTCCGAGCTTACCACAGCAGGGAACGCAGAAAAAGGAAACCGGCGCCATCTTAAGGGTGCGGTTCCTCCAAATGCTCTCTATAGTTCTCCATGCTTATTACCGCACAATTTATAACAGCCGAGCTATGGAAACAACCCAAGGGCTTGTCAGCCGATGGATGGGTGAGGAGAACACAGTGGGTACACACACACCAGCATGCTGTTCATCAAGAACAAGGAACGGTTTCCTGTCTGTGACTGCATGGATGAACTGTACACGGTTATGAGAAGTGAAATTAGCCAGACACAGGGCAAGTGTGGTGTGGCCTCGCTGCTCAGGTGTAGAGAATTTATACAGTTACTCTCTTGGATATTGGGAGGGGGAGAGATGCTGATTACTTGAAGCTGAAGGAAGTGTTGGAGGGATGGGGAAAATTTGACCAGTAGGTACAAGTTTCCAGTTAGCTAGCAGCAAGGAGATCTTGTGTGCTGTTGCACAGTGGGGACCTGGGGGGCGGGAGAATGGTGATCGTGAGCCAGAAGAAAAGATTTGAATGTTTGGGTTTGGTGTGGTGCTTGTTTTGTTTTTCTGTTTTGTTTTATCTCATAAAGAGGGGACAACATTTGAGATGTGTTTAAGTTGATTTTACAGGCGTGTGTGTGTGTGTGTGTGTGCGTGTGTGTAGTCAATGCATCACATAGTGTGTCATTAATCTGCATTTTTTGTATCTTTATGTTTCAATTAAAATATAAGTTAATTTAGGAAAAGGTTTTCTCATTAAAATTGCCCTTACTCTCAGAAAGAGTTCCCTGCTACCCTTCCAACACACCCATTCTTCCCACCATCTTAACATTTAATGGTCTTTTTACAAATCTTTTAAAATTGTTTTTATCGAGCTATATATTTTTCTCTGCTTTCCTCCCTTGCTCTCATCCCCTTTTACCCTCTGCCATGATCTCCATGCTCCCAGTTTACTCAGGAGATCTTGTCTTTTCCTACTTCCCATGTAGATTAGAACCATGTATGTCTTTCTTAGGGTCCTCTTTGTTGTCTAGGTTCTCAGGAATTTGAATTGTAGGCTGGTTTTCTTTTTCTTTTCGCTTTATGTCTAAAAGCCACTTATGAGTGAGTACCTATGATATTTGTCTTTCTGGGTCTGGGCTACCTCACTTACTATGATGTTTTCTAGAGTCATCCATTTGCCCACAACATTTAAGGGTCTTAATGGTTAGTGGTCAGCTCTCCCAGATACTAAGGAAGTCAGTGATAGTTACGACCACTTGTTTCTCATGGCTGGGTAGCAATCTTTAATAAGAAATAATAATTGCAGCCAGAGAGACAGCTCAGGGGGGAGAGTGCCTGACCGCTCCGCCTGAGGACCTGAGTTCAAGTCCCAGCCTGGCACTGCATGTAGTTTCGTGACCGTCTGTCACGCCACCCCCCTCCCCCCGGCCTGCAGAACGACCCACACACCACCTTCCACTGTCCACCGTAGATGCGCGTAGAGTAGTAGGCAAAAACAAAACAAAACAAAAACAAAAAAACTAAAAAAAAAAAGAAATAATAATTGAAAACAAAGCACTTTTTGGATTAGAGAAACACTCTATACTAAAAAAAAAATGACATTGCTTCTTTATAACTTTCTCATTTGTGGATGCCTAAGTTTGAAACAAATGCATAGCTAATTTTAAAGTCACAAAGTTTGAAAACCAGATTCAGAAAAAAAAAATTTCTAAAGATCTACAGGCCACTGTAAGGTACTAGTAGCATTCATATTAAGACAGTTAATTCCTTAAATATAAAACTTCTCCATACCATGCTTTGTCTCTCACCATTTTGGTTTTTTAATTTTAATTTAAAAAATGTTGCGGACAGGAGTGGAGCGGGTTGCATGGTCTGAGGTAGATGATGCCCAGGGTCCCGCTCTGTCACATCTGCTTTATTCCCTCAAGACAAGTTTCTCAGCAAACCTGGAGCAAGGCTGACAGCCAGCCGGCCTTGATTGACCTCCTTTCTCTGGCCCTCACGGTCCAGGGCTATAAAACCACTTGCCTGGCTGTTGCTGTGGTTTCTGAGGATTTGAACCCAGATCCTCACATGTGGAAAACAGGTAGTTCATAGGTCACCCTAAGTTACCGGCATCCCTGTCTGAGACAACAAACGAAACAAAGGAGTCCTCTTCAGCTCTGCCGCCGCCAGGTTCCACATCTTTCCTGACCACCATGAGCTTCAGGTAGGGAGAAAGAGAGCCAAGGCCAAGAGCCCATTTAGCTTCTTGTCAAGAGCTTTTCCAGGCTCCCCACCTTGACTGGGGATGAGCCAAGTCCCAAGCCTATCTGCTGCTCAAGGCATGCTGGGAAATAGCAGCATCCACGAGAACAGTGTTGGTGAACTGTGAGTGTTACAGGTGTTGTACAGGTAACAGAAAATACGGAGTGTCTTCTTCAAGTAACAGTCTTCCTCAAGTCACACAAGTCCTCTAGCCGCTGCTTTCCCTGTTTGCTTCGGCCTTGTGTTATTCCATTGTTCAGGGCGGGGCCCGGGGCGGCACCTTGCCAAGGGAAGCTTTCAGGGAGCTTTAACACTCCACGTCAGAGCAGGCTTGCATCAGCATCTGTAGCACACGAGAGGGACCCGGATGCCTGGGTGTCTACACTGGAGAGGAGAATATAATGGGTCTGGGGTTGATCTGGCTTTGGGACTTTTAGATGCTCTCTAAGTGACTCTGAGGAGGTGACAGAGATGCTTGGTTGAGACAGTATTTCCTGTAGCCCAGGCTGGCCTTGAACTCTTGTGTGGTCTAAGAAGACCCTGGGACTTCCAATCCCCGTTTACAACTGTGAAGCTGATGCCGCCTTATCTGGCTTTCTTCAGGTGATCCTCATCTATAGTAAGTTCCAGAATCATTGTGTCAAGAGTTGACCCAGCATCAGTAGCTGCTAACATTTCCCAGGCAATTCCAATGCGCAGTCAAGACTGAGAGTCACAAAAAAGAAGTGTCTGTTAGCAAAAATTCATGGAGACTGGGTTGGGAACCAAGCGCGATCTTAAAACCTGGGCTTTTGGCTTCCATCCCATTTGGGTCCACTGACAGACAGGAGATGGTAAAAGCTACCCAAAGGCAAAGACAGAGGTAATGGAGTAATATAACCTCTGTGAACGTGGGAAGCACTGTTGGGATGTAAGTTTGTCCCTCTTCCCTTCTCTGTGAGAGAGTTTTATCAATGGACCAGTGGACTTTGCTATTTGAATGGAGGGGTGGGGATGCTGTGGGAAGGGGTGGAGTGCAGGAGGATGAGGATGCTGCGGGCAGGGTGGTGTGAAAGACCCCCACCCCCACCCCGGGGGATAAGTCTTGGATAGTTCACCTTTTCGTTAGGAGACTTGTCTTTAGGAAATTCTTTAGAATTTTTCTTGTTTGGGCTTTGTGTCTTGTTTTGTTTTGATAAGGGTTGTTGTGTAGCTCAGGCTGACCTGGACCTCTTCTTCTCTGATTCAGCCTTGGCTGCTGGAGATTGCGAGTGTTCAGCACCATCCCCTGTGAATCCCTGCCTGTGTTTGTACTGTCTTGATAGCTCTGAATAACTGAGATGGTATGTTGTATTCCCAACCTAACATCTTTCAATTTAAAAAGAAGAAAACTGAATTTATGTTTTCCATTTATTTATAATTAATGACAGTGAATAATTCAATGTTATTACTTTGCTGTGTTTGAGCAAGATTATTTTACCTATGGCAAAATATAGTTCCTTAAAAAAAAATTAAAAAACTTGTTCTTGGTTGAAAAGTGCTTTCAAAACCTTTCCAGGGCTGTGTGTGGTAGAGCATGCCTTTAGTCTCTGCACTCAGGAAGCAAAGGAAGACAGATTCTCTGTGAGTTCAAGGCCAGCCTGATCTATGTAGTGATTTCCAGGCCAGTCTCAGCAACACTGTAAAACTTGGACTATCAAACAAACAAACAAAGTCCATAATATTTTCACAGTGTGAACATAGGCCCTAAAACAAACTTCAGGGACAAACTAAGCTGAGACCACTTGAGAGACAGACAGTAGGGTCTACAGCAGAATATAAAGAGCTAGCTTGAAACTAATTCTGTGTTATGGTGGAAGTAACTTTTGACTTCCACTGCATAGACCTGACTGTCAGGAGGAAAGTAGAACCAGACACACGAAGGAGTTTCCTGGGTTGTTCCTTAAAACATCAGCCTTGTACACTCCTTGGAATATATCCAAAGGCTTCCAGACCTTGCAGCCATGGAAAGGAGACTGTGTTAATAGATGCTGTAACAGTTTAAGCAGAAAATGTCCCCAAGCAGCTGTTGGAACACTTGGTCCTCAGTTCTTGGGGAGGATGGGAGACCTTCAGGAAGTGGAGCCTCACTGGAGAAAGTGGCTCTCTAAGGGATGAGCCTAGAGATTTATAGCTTGGCCTGTTTTGTGCCCTATCTCTGTTTCCTAGTCTGCCTAGATGTGAGGAGTCCCAGCTAAATACTCTTGCCATCAGAGAACTGCCTGATGCCACATGTTCACAGGGATGGACTTACATCCTCTTAACTGTGAGTCTTTCCTTCTCTGGCTGTGATGTAGAGACCGGTGACTTTGCCCTGAGTGATGACTTGGCACAGCCAGGCCCCTCCATGACTTATTTAATCATTAAGACACGTTGTATAAGAAAACAATCGAGACTCAGAGAAGAGGAGGAATCAGACTGAGAAACTTGACATTGAGTAATTTGACCTATTTGGTGAGTGCCAGAGCAGGGGCTTGAAAGCAAGTCTAACCTCAAGGGGTTCCCTAAATTGTAATTGTACAAAGGAAGACAAGGGTGGAGAAAGGAAGGAAGTCTATGAAAGATTGCAGAATGTAACAGCTGAACCTCCTGTACCCATTCTTCTAGAAATATCTCAGTCTGATGACTTTGCCCAGCGCATATTAATTTCTAGGCACGAGGAACTCACTATATCAACCATGGTAGGGGTGAGGAGTCACGCTCACCCTCTCACTAAGTGTGAAACAAGGAATGAATGTGGTTCTATTCTGGATTCCCCAGATCCCAGGTAAGATGGAGGCAGAGCAGCCTGTTTCTGTTAAAGCACAGGGAGCGGTGACAGCTCAAATCAAACAGCCTGCATGCTCCTTCTGTGGGTACCACAGAGGCATCGACAACCTGGGAAAACAAAGATGCACTTCTATTGTTCTTGAGACGGGGTCTCACGTGGCCTAGACTGACCTCAAACTCACTATGCAGCTGAGGATGGCATAGAACTTATCTTCCTTCCTCTGTGTCTGCAGAGTTGGGATCAGGCCTACACCACAACATCTGGTTCGTGGAGAGCTGGGGATCAAACCCAGGGCCTTGGGCATAAGCTCACTCCGAACTGAGCTACATCTCCAGCCCCAAAGTCATTCTTTTAGATACAAATTAATTTCTGCTTTCATCCTTATGAAGCCTGTGCCGGTAACCACAGCGTTTCTTTCCGCCATCTTCCCCTCTGCCCCTTTGAACTTATACTCAGTGGAATATTAGTACCTGTGTGGTCTCAGTGCTTTCCTGTGTACCCTCATCATAACTCCCAAGGAAGAGTTTATTCTAACATTATTTTTATCTTAAAATTTCTTGAAGCTGAAGGGAGTGGCTCCTGCCTGGTAGAGCACAGAAAGTGGACATGAATGGACTGGCCAGGCTCAGATGAGAGAAAACAGTGTGAAGAAAAGAAAATAATACTGGGTGTTGAGGGTATCCTAAGGCAGGCAGCCCCAGAGCCCTGTCCAGGTAGACCGTCTTGGGGCCCAAGGTGGAGCCATGTATTCTCCCTAAGACTGTGTGCAGAACTTCAGAGGGAAAGAATGGGACTGGGAAGAGTGGCCGAAGACATGGTCTGGGTTAGAACCCAAACTACCCTACCCCATAGCCACCTCTCACCAGAACAGTGGCTGTTTTTCTGTTTGGAAAGGCTAGCAGGGTGTTTGAGGAGAAGCACCAGCGTTTGCTCCACCTGCTGGCTTTTCAGCTACTGGGTCAGTTGGCTTTCCTCTCCAGGAAAATGGTGAGGCGGATACGGTAACACACACTTCTTCCTCACTTTGTTTTATGCTGTTTCAGTCACTTCCAGCTGACCAATGTCTGAAGACATTACATGGAAAATTCCAGCTATAAGCAATTCACAAATTTTAAACTCATCCATCATTCTTAGTAGTATGGAATTTCATCTTTTCTTGATTTGTCTCAGCTGGGGTATGAATCATTCCTTTGTTCAGAGTTTCTATGCTGTATATACTACCAACCTGTTAGTAACTTAGCAGTCACCCGGGATAGCAGGGCTACTATTGCAGTTTGGAAGGACCACACTTTTGTTCAAGAAACCCTTGTTTAGCTTAATAATGTTGCTAGTCCACAAGAATAATAATCTTGGAAATTCAGGTGCACCAAAGGGAAGCTACAGTGTTTAAGTAAAAATGTAGCTTAGGAAAAGAAATCACATGGTGAAGTTGTTAAGATCTATAATATAATAAAATATCCTAAGCCAGCTATGTGAAAAGCTAATAATTGGGCAACAAAATGTCCTTGCCACAACTGCTGACAATATGCTCTCCAAATTGCATGTGTTAAGACACAAAAGAAGGTGACTGCTGAACTTTGCCAAGACAAGGTGAGATAGTCCTTCAAACTTCCTGCTTCACAGGAAAGTCTGTCAGATATTCTAGGCATGTAGACCAAAGACAGATGCCTCAAAGTTACAGAAGAAACTTGGGTGACTGTCCAGGCTCTCAGCTATTTCTGTCATTTTTATAGTTTTGGGAGTTGCTCATTCTATACTTCCTGTTTACTCAGGTAACATTATATCTTTCTCAGGTCTCTGATGGGATTGAAGAATAGATAGTTATAGTTTTATTATTTTCTTTGTTACCAAATTTAGAAAAGAAACTTACAATAGTTCATGATCCTAGAGAAGCTAAGTCATAAGGTGAACCCAAAGGAAAAAAAATAGACCCACCTGGAAATTGGAAATGAACAGGATTGACTGACAGGGTTGGGAGCATGGGGGTGGGAGAAGATGGGAGGGTAGGAGGAGGAGAGGAGGAGAGAGGGGGAGGGTAGAGGAGAACTTGAGGGAATGGGATGGTCGAGATGGAGAAATGGCAGAGATGAGAGCAAGGAAAGAGATATCTTGATTGAGGGAACCATTATAGGGTTAGCAGAAACCTGGCTCTAGAGAAATTCCCAGGAATCCAAAAGAATGATCCCACCTAGGACCCTGGGCAATAGAGGAGATGGGGTCCGATCTTGGCTTGCCGTGTAGTCAGACTGATGATTATCTTAAATATCACTATAGAATCTTCATCCAGCAACTGATGGAGGCAGAGGCAGAGACCCACATCAGAGCATTGAACTTAGCTTCCAATGTCCAGTTGAAGAGTAGAAGGAATGAGAATATGAGCAAGGAGGTCAAGACCATGATGGGTTCACCCAATGAAACAGTTTACCTGAGATAATGGGAGTTCACCAACTCCAACCAGACTGGGAAGGATCAATTTTAGGACCAAACTAGTTCCTCTGAATCTGGTTGATAGTTGTTTGGCTGGGGCAGACTGAGGGGCCACTGGCAGTGACACCAGAATTTATCTATACTGCATGTACTGGCTCTTTGGGATTCTATTCTCTTTGGATGGATACCTTGCTCAGCCTATATATAGTAGGGAGGGCCTTGGACCTTCCACAAGGTAAAGTTCCTTACCCTCTCTGAGGATTAGATGGGGGTGGGGTGGGAGGGTGTATGGAGGGACTGGGAGAAGGGGAGGGAGTGGGAACTTGGATTGGTATTTTTTTAAAAAAATCTAATAAAAAAATAAAAAAGAAACTTACATAAGAGGTGTAAAGTTTATAAGGTTGTGAAATAGAAGAACTTAAGTTGTTTATCTAAGAAGATGTTTTAAGGTCTAGAGAGATATTTTTAGGATAGTAAATAAAAATGATAAAAAGTGGTTTAGTTATAAAACTTTGGACTCACTGAGATAAGAAAGAAAACAGAGTAATTTCTCCAACTTTAACAAATGTAATTCTTACCAGATAATTGTCCTTATTGTATATAGTTCTAATGTGTTAGAGTTAAAACCTTTTCTTTTTATTTAGACAAAAAGGGGGAAATCTTGCAGGAATCTTGATCACACTGTGACACTCTGAGACTGTTAAATAAAGTTTACCTTGAATCAGGGGGCGGGACTAACAACTAATTGACTGGAATTGACCATAGAGAAGCCATCAATTTGGATAGAGAAGATGCACAGGAAGGAAAGGGCTTTCTTTTTGGTTTTGGGATGAATGAAGAGATGGTCTCTTATGTGTCTCCAGTCAAAAAGCAAGTTGCTCCTCAGTTTCTCTGATCTAGCAGGTTTTCATCGCTACATCTGACTTCTGAGTCTTCGTTGGTAAATAGAAAGATAGAGACTCAGTTTAACCTAATTATCACCACCATGGCAGAGCTGGGCTCAGAACTGGAAGGCCCTTGGGGCCTGAGTGGTCACAATTGTTGACTGTGGGGCTGTAGGGCCAAAGACAATAATTAAAATATCAGTAGATTCATGTGCAGCACTTAGCCAACAGAAAAACATCACATTTGTACAGTTATTCCGCAGCGACACTTAGAAAATTACTGTTGTCGTTTTCAAAAGGTGTCCTTTTTTCCTACATAGGAATATAAACCTCTGATTTACAAGCAAGCCTCTTCCCCAGGCAGATGCTTTTGGTTTGTTTTGGGTTCTCTTTGGGCTACTAAACCTTTTAGATCCCTGTAGTGTGAAGGAAGTGTTAAACGACACTGTTAATGAAAGTAGGCCGTGCTAAATTGGATATCTGTGAGCAGCTTTACGATCCATAAAAGTCAAAAGGCTGTTTATGTAAAAGATAAGGGCAGGCCAGGCCCTGAGTATTCCTACAGGATCAGGGGGAGGGGCTCAGGAAGGAAGCATGAAAGGAGTCAGGGGAAATGGCCAGGGATGGAGACAAGAAGCCTCTGGAAGCAGGGACACTCATTTCACCGGGAACCCATTTGGGACCTGACATAAGATACAAGCCAGTGAAGACAATCCATTGGCCTCTTTACCCTGTTTTGGGTCAGAGACAGCCTCTTCCTTAGGTG